>NC_042620.1:226652237-226952237 GCF_901001135.1 Rhinatrema bivittatum | reverse complement strand
ATCCCAGTATATCTGGAGGACTTTTCGCTGCGGCCAGAAAAGCCTGTGGGTACTCCTTATACCGCAACAAGTGTTCATGTCTCTTGCGGATGTGGGTTTCTTGTAATAGAGCGAAGGATGCTTTCCTGACTACTAGTTCCCAGATTAACATATCCCTTTTTCTACGGGTGTTCAGGTCCTTCACATTAAGAGTGATAAATCTAATCATATTGGTCTAGTATATGTAAGAGTGTATCCCTGTCCCCCAAAACAAACAGAGATAGCAGCGTGCAGTATAGCCTGGATAGGAGACCGTGAAAAACATCTCTTACCCGTGAACACATGTTCCTACCCAGAGTGTGAGAGTATAAAAGAGCTGCAAGATAAGTGTTTGACCAGGAAAATTGACCCCAAATTCCAAATCCATACATCCTCCCTTTCGGATTCCCTCCTAGGAGGTATGTAAACCGCATGCCAAGAGGCCACATTGCCCCCCCCCCCCTCCCTTGTAAGCAACCCAAACAGTAATATACAGTAACAGACATGTCAGGTTATAGCCAAGCAGGGCTCAGCTGCAGGAGCTACAAACTGCAAGAATAACATATCATATAATTTCATTCATACATCACCCCCTATGGTAAATAACTGGATAAGAGAGATCAAGGCTGTCAAGTCCAGCAAAGTCAGCCCTGATCCGAAAGGGCATCGGTGAGAGGCGCTGTTTGAGTGTGATGCCTGCATCTCATCTTTCCAGCTTGTTGCCATTTTGTCTTATTGTCCAGGTGAGAGGGCTTCGATGGTTCGGGGAGGTGGGAAGATGGAGTTCCAGACCAGTTTGAGCAAAAATCTTTACCGCTTCCTCCACCGTCTTCAGCCAATGGGTAACTCCTTGATGTTGGAAAGATAGAGCAAAGGGAAACTGCCATCGGTATCGGACATCTGCGTTGCGGAGGGCCTGGGTGACTCCCCTGAGCTCATATCTCTTCTTCAAGGTGCTGGGGGCTAGATCCTGGTAGAGTGCAATCTCCAGGCCCTTTCATGCCCAGGACCGTGTATTCCTGGCAATCGCCATTATCTTTTCTTTTTGGGAGAAGCACTAGAAATTAATAATAATGTCCCATGAGCCACTAGGTCGATGCGGTCCAAGAGATCTATGCGCCCATTCTATTTGAATATCTGGTCCCTCAGTTCCACGAGACAATGTTTCTTTTGCCACATCTTGAGCTATCATGAAGACGCAGATTTCTTTAGCGGTGGCCACGCAGTCAGCATAGTCGGCTATCTCCGGGATCCCTTTTATCCTAATATTTGATCTCCGATTGTGATTCTCTAAGTCCTCTTTTATCATTCAGAATGTTAAGGTCTCTCTGTACCTCATGGCTAGAATGGTACAAATCTTGAATAGCCATCGCGTGTCCTTCCACCGTGGTGTCTATATCATCCACTCTTTGTCCCAGTGCTCTCATTTCTTCCCTGTTCTCTGCGAAAGATTTGAATAACTCTTCCTTGTGGTGTTTCATTTCGGCCCTAATTTCCATGAACCATTCTCTTAATAGGGCTTTTGTAAGAAGTTCAGTATCTTTTGGTGGTTTTTCAGTGGTGTGGGGCGGCGATAAAATTCGGACCTCCTGCTCTTATCCGTCAGTCTCGTCCGCCATGCAGTCTGCCCGAGTAGGCCCCGTCTCCTACAGCTCCTGCACTGCTTTGACAAACGAGAACCACTGTAACTTGCCAGTTTTTTCTTTGGCTGCCATCCGGGCTGCAGTCCAGTTCCTGTAAGCACTGTTAGGAGGTAAGCATTGAAACCGTATATTTTTAGCTATCGGGAGGAGGGTTATCCGGGAGCTCTAGGTGCGTGCAGCCATCTTGGATCGCGGCGAGACCACGCCCCCTTTATGTTTCTATATATGTATGCGGGCCACTCACAAGCAACACAAATTTTAAAAAGCCAGGAAGGGCACACGTTCATGCATGTATGCGTGCCCAGAATATGGAGGCAAAAAAGGGGCAGGTCATGAGCATTTATTTATTTTATTTATTTAAAAATATTTCTATACCATCTTTCAAAAGCGAATAGCTGACCAAAACGGTTTACAATAAAATATAAAATAAACAAGAGTTTTTAAAAAAAATATAAATAAAATAAGTTAAATAAAATAGGAGATAGTATCAACTAAATTAAGTAAATAAAATAAAATAAACTGAAAACAATAAAAACTATAAAGCAAAAATAGTAGAAGTAGGAAAAAATACAATGAATTCATTAAAAAATCTAGTAATTATCTCCTTAATTAAAGTTAACTATACTAAATTTTTACAAAGACAGAATGAAGTAAAAAATCAATAAGAATAAAAATCAAACTGATGAGGACAAATCTAATGTCCTCTAAAAAATATCCACTGCAGTACATTGTTAACAACTGTAAATAGTATAAAACAGTGTGTGATGCTTCAAGGATAATTGTGAAATCCTGTACCTGAGTCCCCAAATGCTTCTTTAAATTAGTGAGTTTTTACTGATTTTTTGAATTCGGTATGATTCACAATTTGTCTCAACGTATTAGGGAGCGAGTTCCAAAGTATTGGACCCGCCACCGAAAAGGCTCTTTCCCTAATTAAGTTCAATCTCGCTAATCTCACTGTAGGAACATCTAACAAATTCTTATTGGCAGATCTAAGACTTCTCATTGGTTTATATAACCTAAGTGTGGAACATAACCATGTTGAATCGGAGTTATGAATTAGCAAATGAATTAGTGATAAAACTTTATATTTAACACGATATTTAATTGGAAGCCAGTGTAATTCAGATAAGATGGGTGTGATATGGTGCCTCATTGGCGAGCCTGTTAATAAACGGGCTGCAGTATTTTGAATCTGTTGTAGTGGTTTTAGAGTAGAATCGGACAAACCCAAGAAAAGACAGTTACAGTAATCCAATCCCGAAAATATGAGGGATTGAAGAACTGTTTGGAAATCAGATTTAAACAGAAGTGGTTTTAACCTTTTTAATGTATGCAATTTGAAAAAAGGTTTTTACTAGGTGAGAAACATGATTTGTTAAAGGCAGGTCAAAGACTGACATGTGTAGCCAATAATTTTGCATAGGCAACATGCATATGTTACCTACATAACTTTGCTACTGCTCCTCATTAGGCATGGGAGAGAGTGAGAGAGAGAAGAAAAGTCTAACGAGTTTTGATTTGTACACTATAATGCTAGCCACATTGTACAAATCTACTCTTTTTCATCACTTATAAGGGTTATAATTCTTTACTGATGTTAATTTTATTATGAATACCTCTGAAAGTGTCTGTTACAACACACCCTAAACCCACCCCCTGAAAACCCACCCTCATTCAAAGTGCCACTGTAGAGTAGTACATATATAAAGAGTGTCAGACTGATCCCTATAAAGATTATCTCCCTCTTTCTCTCTCTCTCTCTCTCTTCTCCACAAGATTACATGTGGCAACATTATTTTAAATGCTACACGTATACTTTATAAAATGAGGTATATTTTGCTTGCACTGCAATACGTACATTCCGTTTAAAATTCACCCATAAATGTATTTCAACAATGAGGATTAATTGAGTTAGCCTTATATTTTAACCCTTTAAATCTAAGAGAATTGATTTTTCTTGCTATCCCACTACTACCACCTCCAGCTGTACCAAAGGAGAAAATCAGTAGAGATGTGAATCGTGTAATCGATCGTCCTAACGATCGATTTCGGCTGGGGGGGGAGGGAATCGGATCGTCGCGGTTTTGTTTTTGTAAATATCGTGTAAATCATAAATCGGGGGAGGGCGGGAAAACCGGCACACTAAAACATCCCTAAAACTCACCCCGACCCTTTAAAATAAATCCCCCACCCTCCCGAACCCCCCCAAAATGCCTTAAATTACCTGGGGTCCAGAGCGGGGGTCCCGGTGTGATCTTTTACTCTCGGGCCTGCGGTGCGTTGTAGAAATGGCACCGGCGCTACCTTTGCCCTGTCATATGACAGGTCAAAGGTAGCGCCAGCGCCATTTTGTTTTTTGTCCCCCGACGTCAGGTGCATAGGAGATCGCTCCCGGACCCCCGCTGGACCCCCAGGGACTTTTGGCCAGCTTGGGGGGGCCTCCTGACCCCCACAAGACTTGCCAAAAGTCCAGCGGGGGTCCGGGAGCGACCTCCTGCACTCAAATCGTTTTGCCGTAAGGCCGGCGCCATTTTGCGCAAAATGGCGCCGGCCGTACGGCAACACGGTTCGACTGCAGGAGGTCGTTTCCGGACCCCTGCTGGACCCCCAGGGACTTTTGGCCAGCTTGTGGGGGGCCCCTGACCCCCACAAGAATTGCCAAAAGTCCAGCGGGTGTCCGGAACGACCTCCTGCAGTCGAATCATGTTGCAGTACGGCCGGCGCCTAAAATGGCGCCGGCCGTACTGCAACATGATTCGACTGCAGGAGGTCGTTCCGGACACCCGCTGGACTTTTGGCAATTCTTGTGGGGGTCAGGGGCCCCCTACAAGCTGGCCAAAAGTCCCTGGGGGTCCAGCGGGGGTCCGGGAGCGATCTCCTACGCTCCTGCCTTCGGGGGACAAAAAACAAAATGGAGCCGGCGCTACCTTTGACCTGTCATATGACAGGGCAAAGGTAGCGCCGGCACCATTTCTACAACGCACCGCAGGCCCGAGAGTAAAAGATCACACTGGGACCCCCGCTCTGGACCCCAGGTAATTTAAGGCATTTTGGGGGGGTTCGGGAGGGTGGGGGATTTATTTTAAAGGGTCGGGGTGGGTTTTAGGGTTGTTTTAGTGTGCTGGTTTTTCCGCCCTCCCCCTTCCCCTCCCCCCGATTTATGATTTTTGATGATAAATAGGGGGAATTCCTATTGTATCGCGCTTCTAACGATTTTTGATGATTTAAAATATATCGGACGATATTTTAAATCGTCAAAAAACGACTCACATCCCTAAAAATCAGTCATTCAATGGAAAGCTATTTTTCACTGCTTTCTAAAGTATGAAAACTGATTTCAGTGTTTACTTCCTCAACAAAAGGAAACAATCACAAATTTCCTTAGAAAGGAAAGGAATCTTAATTTCGATATTCAAAGAATTTGAGTACATTTTTTAGTTACCTGAACAAAACCTGAGATTTAAATATCACCCGCTCCCCCGCTATCTGACTACATTTTGTCAGAGTAGTTCATTATCCATACAAAATTTAGCCAGATAAAAAGAGATGTTGAAGGAGAAGTTCTGGAACTATGGTTAGATTTTAGCTAATGAGTGCTGATATTCATTTCTACCTAGTTAAATTTAGTTATGCAAATCTGGTCAGAAAATTATCTGTCCTAACATTACCCCAGATAACTCTATATGGATAACTTATGTGAATTGGACCACTTTGAAAATTTGTGTAAAGTGGGTATATTCAACAGAACACTTATTTGGGGTATGTTCTATTGAATATCCTAGTAAATGTATCCAGGGAACTTTAACTAGGTAACTTTCTCAATCACTGGCCTATCTGTATATATACTATGGAGTATTTAAGTTAAAAGTATATGTATTAACTTTATATGCCCTTGGGCAAATGTAATATTTTTAGATTTAGATAATAGGGAAAGCTCTATAAATCTTAGCGTTATCATTTTATTATAGACTGAACATTCTCCATAAAGAATTATCACATTGCTTTGCTGTGAGATTAACACTTCGAGCAATGAAGAAGCAATTTAATTATCTAGGCTTGAAGATTAATAAAAGTTTTTGCAAAACTGGCAGCATTCCATCAGAACATTAAAAGTTATTAATCCAGACAGGATCTCAATATGCTTGATAGTGTAATATTTTAGAAACTCAAATGCAGACTCATCTGTGGCGGATATTCAGGAAATGTATTTCTATTTGCTTATTTCAATTTAATGCTTTACATAGTCAAGACAAAATGAAGGTACAAAATGAGTACAAGAAGAAGCTGAGTAGCTGTAGACTGCCTTGAAGAAACCTAAGTGTTGCGCTCGGGGGTGGACCCTTGTCCTGTGGTAGTACAGGGACTGTCCAAAGGGGGTGGAGCACGGAAGGAGACAGAGGCAGTGTATAGCTTCACCACTGGAAACTCAAGGTCCCCCCGGGAGGAGCTCATAGGGACCCAGTCCGCATGGACTTAGGTGGGCCTCACAGGGTCTCCTGGGAGAGTGTAAGTCCGGCATACCCACAGATGCTAGAGGAGCGCTATCGGGTTCGAGGCTGGACACAGGTTGGAGGACAGCGAACCAGAATAGAGATGGTGAAGACAAGGCTAGGGATAGCGCCAGAATCAAGAAAGGTCAAGCAAGCAAGGTCAAAGTCCAGAAATCAGTCCGAGGAATGGTCAACGAAGCAAGGGTCAAGATCCAGAGGTCAAGCATGGACGAGGAGCAAGCTGAGGTCTTGGGCAGGTAGCAGGCAGGCAGGCAGGTCAGAAACAAGCTGAGGTCTTGGGCAGATGGCAGGCAGGTCAGAAGCAAGCTGAGGTCTTGGGCAGGCAGGTCAGGAACAAACTGAGGTCTTTACCAGAAGAGCAGTCTGAGGTAAGACCAGGGAGACGAACAACGAACACTGGAACAAGCAGGGCTAGGAAGCAGGAATGGAACTGGATCAGAAGGATCCTGGAATGAGATTAGGAACAAGCAAGCAGGAACACAAGCAAGGGCAATCTCAGGAACAAACCAACCCAATTGCCAAGGCCATGAAGTGAGGCCAGGAACTTCTTTATAATATGAGTTCAATCAGGGTGCGCTGTGGAACAAGGTCCCGCCCTGGAACCTACATCAGGGCGGCCAGTCCGTGCGCATGCACATAGGGGCGTGGCTAGCTGCTGCGACGCCGAGGCCCGGTGTGAGGCCTGGTGTGCAGCTGAAGGCCCGGCGACTGCCAGAGCGGGACACTGGGGCCTAGCAGGACTTGCCAAGGCTGCAAAGGAGACAGGACCAGGACCCACTGTCCTGGTCCTGGTCCTTTGAACCCCGAAGGTGAGAAGTCCCCAGCGTGGGATGACCATGGATGGGGCACATAACAGTGCCCCATCCATGGTCATCCCACTTAGGGGGAGGCCCCCTTCAAGGCCTCCCCCTAAGTGGCTGGGGTTTCTCAGGATTCTGTCTATGGAAGGTCTTCAAGAGATCCTTGTCAAGGATATTCTGAGAGGGTTCCCACGAGTTTCTCCTTGGCCCTATAGCCCTCCCAAGCTAGGAGATACTCCCATTTGCCTCGACATCGTCGGACATCAAGAACTTCTTTTACCTGCAGAGAAGTATCAGGTTCTAGGGATGTGAATAGGGATCGGAATTGTAGCCATTTTTTTATCAGCTGCGACCGATTCCAAAACCGATAAACTCACCCCGACCCATAAAATCAAATTCTATAGAATCCCCCCACCTTCTTGAGCCCCCCCAAACTTTATTTAAGTACCTGGTGATCCAGCGGCCCTCCTGACCCCACCCAAAACCTTTTTTAAGTACCTGGTGGTCTAGTGGGGATGCCAGGAGTGATCTCCCACTCTCGGGCCATCGGATGCCAGTAAACAAAATGGCGCCAATGGCCCTTTGCCCTTACCATGTGACAGGGGCTACCGGTGCCATTGGCCGGCACCTGTGTCATGGTAGGAGCAATGGATGACCCGCACCATGTTTAAAGATGGTGCCGGCCATCCATAGCTCCCACCATGTGACAGGGGCCGACCAATGGCACCGGTAGCCCCTGTCACATGGTAAGGGCAAAGGGCCATCGGCGCCATTTTGTTTACTGGCATCTGATGGCCTGAGAGTGGGAGATCACTCCTGGGATCCCCGCTAGACCACCAGGTACTTAAAAAAGGTTTTGGGTGGGGTCAGGAGGGCCGCTGGATCACCAGGTACTTAAAGAAAGTTTGGGGGGGGGGGCGGGAGGGGGGTCATGAGGGGGGGTATGCTAAATAATTAGATATAAAGGGTCGGGGTGGGTTTGGACATTTTCCCTTTCTCCCCTCCCCCAAACAGATACAAAAACTACACGAACCATTCGTGGGGTTTCCTATATGTTTCGGGGGGGGGGGGGGGGGATCTGATATCTGATGAATTTTGAAATATCGTACCAATATTTCAAATCATCATAAAAACTATTCACATCCCTATCAGGTTCTGCCGAGACACGTGGAGCTGGAGGGTCTTTATGAGAGAGCCAAGACAAGAGGCTTCAACAAAGACACGTGAAACGTGTTGTGTATGCCCGTGGACTGGGGTAGCTGGAGCTGATAGGAAATGGCTCCCACTCTTCTGAGTACTGGAAAAGGACCGATATACTTTGGGGCCAGTCGATGAAATGGAAGTCGAAGATTGAAGTGTCGGGCACTCAGCCAGACCTTCTGGCCAGGTCGGAAGAGTGGAGCAGGTCGTCAATGGAGATCTGAGGTGCGTTTAGCTCACTCAGCAGTCTGCGAGAGGCGTTCTCTTACTCAAGTCCACACTTGGTGGATGGTTTGAGCTATGGATTGTGCTGCATGAGATGGAACCATCACAGGCACATGAAGAGGCAGACAGGGCTGCCTTCTGAAGACCACAGAAAAAGGAGACACGTTGGTGGCTGAATCAAGATGAGTATTATGTGACAGCTCGGCCCAAGGGAGAAGCTGTGACCAATCATTCTGTTGGTCATTGACGTATGAATGTAGGAACGTTTTCAAGGTCCGATTAGTTCTCTCGGCCTGCCCATTGGCCTGAGAATGGTAGGCCGAGGTATAATTCAAGGAAATACTGAATTTCTGACATAGGGAGCACCAGTACTTGGCGGCAAACTATGGTCCCCGATCAGAGACATTATCCTTGGGGAGTCCGTGAAGTCGAAAGATGTTTCTCAAGAGTTTTGCTAATTCCAGGGCTCATGGAAGATCCGGCAACAGGATAAAGTGCCCCATCTTTGAGAAACGGTCGATTACGACCCAGAACACCGTGTTGCCTTGCGATGAGGGAAGATCTGTGATGAAATCTGTTGAAATACTGGACCAAGGTTCAGTAGGCGCTGGGAGTGGCTGTAGCAAGCCCCCAAGGCTTTCCTGTTGGTGGCTTTTGTTGTGAGCAAGTGGGACAGGAGTCCCCATAACTTCGAGACTCCTGTACCATGGTGGGCCACAAATAGTGTTGGCGCAGAATCTCCAGAGTTCTGGCATGACCGGCGGTGCGCTACCAGCTTTGAATCATGGGCCCACCTTAAGACCCGCTCTCATAGTCAGTGAGGGACAACAGTCTTCCCGACTGGGACAGTAGTGGTTGCTGTTATTGATATACAGGCAGAATCAATGATATATCTAGGAATTTCCGGAAGATCCTCAGGCTCAAAGGATCGAGACAGCACGTCAGCTCACTAATTCTTGGAACCAGGATGGAAACAGAGATTAAAGTCAAATCTCTCAAAAAACAAGGCCCAGTGGGCCTGATGGGGGTTTAGAAGCTGAGCCTCTTTGAGGTGCTCTAAATTCTTGTGATCCGTGAATCTAGTGAATTTGTACTGCGCCCCCTCCAACCAGGGGCGCCATTCCTGAAGAACCAACTTCACCGCTAGTAGTTCATGATCGCCAACTGTGTAGTGTTGTTCTATGGGGGTGAACTTATGTGAATAGAAGGAACAAGGAATTAACTTGCCCGTGGGTGAGTGACTTAGGACAGACCCAGCTCCGATTGCGGAGGCATCAACCTCCACTAAAAATGGACATTTGGGATGCGGGTAATGGAGACATGGACCAGAGCTGAAGGCATCCTTAAGGCTCTGGAAGGCCGTGATGGCTCTAGGTGTCCAGATTAAGGTATTGGCCCCCTTCTTAGTCATCGCTGTAAGTGGGGCAACCATGAAGGAGTAGTTGGCAATGAAGCTTCAATAATAGTTAGTGAAGGCTAATAACCATTGCAAGGCTCGAAGTCCGACTGGCTGGGGCCAGTTGCGGATTCCCTGGACTTTCTCCGGGTCCATGGAAAAGCCACGGTCAGATATTATATATCCTAGGAAAGGTAGACGAGTGCGTTCAAATATTTCTCTAATTTAGTGTACAGATGATTCTCTCTTAATCATTGGAAGACAGTACAAACATTATCACGGTGGCTTTCGATGTCCTTGGAGAATATCAGAATGTCATCAAGGTAGATCACAACAAACTTGTACAGGAGTTCCTGAAGATCTCATTCATGTGACGCTGAAAGATGGCTGGGGCATTACATAACCTGAAGGGTATGACTACATATTCATAATGGTCATCCCTAGTATTAAATGCTGTCTTCCAGATGTAATCAGGTTGGATACATACTAAATTGTATGCCCCTCTCAAATCCAACTTGGAAAATACTCTGGCACCTTCAAGGTGGTCAAATAATTCACTGATAAGGGGTAGTGGGTAATGGTTCTTGCGTGTTATAGCATTGAGACCCCGATAGTCAAGGCAAGGACAGAGTCCACCATCTTTTTTCTTCACAAAGAACCCCGCTCCTGCGGGTGAATCGGATGGTCTAATAAACCCCTTCTCCAAGTTTTATGTACTCTGACGTAGCCTGAATCTCAGGCTGTGACAAGGGATAGGTTCTGCCTTTGGGAGGCGTCGTGCCCGGCAGAAGTTCAATGGGACAGTTGAACTTATGTAACGGAGGCAAAGTGTCTGCTTTCTGTTTTGAGAATACATCACTGAATTTTGCATACTGTGGAGGCAGACCAGGAAGCGTTGTAGACTTCAAAATCGGTATCACAGGAGACACCAGCCGCAGATGAGTAGCTTGGCATTTCGGACTCCACTGTACCAGCTGCAGGGATTACCAATCGAACTGGGGTTTGTGAGTCTGGAGCCAAGGCAACCCCAGGATTACCGGATGTGTGGAGCGTTTCAACACGTAGAAGGATGTTTCTTCCTTATGGAGGGTACCAACTGAAAAGTGAATAGCCATGGTCTGATGGGTAATTAGACCGGGAAGATGTTCTCCTTGAATGGAGGCAATACGAAGACTCACCTCCAACGGTTGAAGGGGTATTCCCAGGAGTTTAACGATATCATCCATAATGAAACTGCTACTCGCTCCGGTATCGATGAGAGCAGTGGTGGCGAACGTGTGGGTCTTGATGCCCAGGGATACCGGAAGCAAAGGTTGAGGGCCAGAAACAGTTGCGCCCAAGCTCGGGACCTCTGCTGGGCTCAGGCATTGCAGTTTTTCCGGATGGACCGGGCAGAACTGTAGACTATGTCCAGAGGTGCAACAGTAAAGGCAAAGCTCTTCTTTTCTTCGGCGGAGATGTTCTGTGGGAGACAACCGTCCCGGTTCACCTCCATAGGTTCCACCATGGAAGAAAGTGGTGGTGCTACGTTCCTTGTAGGAGTGCAGGGTGCACTTGCAAGGGCATACTGGAGAAGAGCGTGGAGCCTTTACTTCTAGGCGTCTTTGCCGGAGATGATCGATCCTTCCGGCAAGGGAGATCAGGTCCTCTAGAGACGTGGGAGTCTCATGGACAGAGAGCTCATTCTTTAGAGCAGACGAGAGTCCATCTAGGAAGATGGCTTGTAGGCAATCCTCTTGCCACACAAGTTCTGTGGCTAACATTCGGAACTCCACCGTGTATTCAGAGAGGGTCCTAGACCCTTGATGAAGATGGAGTAGATTATGACTGGCGATAGCCATCCGACCAGGATCTCTGAAGGTCTGCTTGAAGAGAGCAATGAAGTCAGACATCTTGGAGAGGATGGGATCAGAACGTTCCCATAAGGGAAAGGCCCATGCCAGAGCCGGTCAGGAGCAAGCTCTGAGGTCTTGGGCAGGTGGCAGGTAGGCAGGCGGGTCAGGAACAAACTTAAGTCTTTACCAGAAGAGCAATCTGAGGTAAGACCAGGGAGATGAACAATGAACATGGGAACAAGCAGGGCTAGGAAGCAGGAACAAGCAGGAACGGAACTGAAACAGAAGGATCCTGGAACGAGACTAGGAACAAGCAAGCAGGAACACAAGCAAGGGCAATCTCAGGAACAAACCGACCCAATTGCCAAGGCCAGGAAGTGAGACCAGGAACTTCCTTTTAACATGAGTTCAATCAGGGTGTGCCACGGAACCCTAGGCCCCGCCCTGGAACCTACATCAGGGCGGCCAGTCCGCGTGTGCGCACTTAAAGGCGTGGCTAGCTGCTGTGACGCCGAGGCCCGGCATGAGGCCCGGCATGCAGCCAAAAGCCCGGCAACCTCCACCGCGGGACGCCAGGGCCTAGCTGGACTTGCCAGGCCGCGAGAGAGACAGGACCAGGAGCTGCTGTGGAATCCCGAAGGTGAGCGGTCCCGTGCGTTGGATGACTGCGGGTGGGGCACGTAACACTAAGGAGTCTAATGTCTAGTATATTTAGATATAATCTGAAGGCTGCCTTTGCAAATGGTGAGGAGCTATGAACATATTAAAATCCTTCCAAAGGACAGCATGTAAAAGAGTGGTACTATTAATTGGAGACTTTAATTTATCAGATGTAGGATAGAAAATGCCAGCTACAGGATCAACTAGAAGGAGAGTGATACTGAAATTCCTATAAAATATGTTTCTTGAGAAATTAGTTAAGGAACCAAAATGAGTTAACGTTGGACCTGGTACTGAAAAACAGAGACCATGTCACAGAGGTTATGGTAGGAGAAAAACTGGAATCCAGTGATTACCATACTATGTGATTCAGTATTAAGACTAGACGAGAACCAAGCACTACTAGAACAAAGGCCTAAACTTCTAAAGGGCTGACTTTAAAAAATAAATATTTATGATAGGACTAGCTTGTATAAAGGAACAACTGCAGCAATAAAAATGAGTATTGATATGGCAATAAATCATTGTATCAGATGTTAAAAAGGGGAAGAGCATGAATAGTTCTCTATCTTTCATCAAAGAAACAGGAGAAAAACTGACTTCCGAGCTAAAATCTAACATTCAGAAAATATATACACACAAAAAGGAACACTGACAAAATCACCAGCAGAAAGAGACAGGAAGAACAGTTAGATAATTAAAAGCTCAGAGAGAAGTGTACTGTCCAATACTAAAGGCAGACGGCCACAATTTATTAGTAAAACCAGTGAGGTAATTTTATAAAAACCCACTTAAATTAGACAGTGAATAAGCAATTTACACCAATCTTCAAAGCAGGCCAACTCACATAAGTCTGCATTGAAAATTATCCCACCAAATTTACCCACAAATAATTACTCCCTCTGAATGCAGGAAACATTAGGCAAATTTTACACATATTCCTTTGAAAATGTAAACATGTGGGCATTAGTCCAAACCCTCCCCCAACTCATCCTCAGGAATGCCTCTGTTTAATCTTGATAAACTGAAATCAGTGTGAAAAGCCTGAGGAGGGAATAAAATCAGGGAGCAGACTACAACCATGGGGTAAGTCTCATGCTGAAGATTACGGGGAGGTCCTGGTTGAGCTTGGTTCAGTCCAACACAGGGAGGTCCCAGTCCCAGCCCCAGTTCCAACCCTGGCCCCTGAGTATTGATGGGGAAGAGGTAGAATAGAATACCTGGGAAGACCCTGATTTCTGAAGAAATGGTGGTGGGTCCTGGGGAGGCCTCTATTTATTTTTTTTTAAATTTTTAAGATTTTTTTTGGAACAAATCAAAGATACCCCATGTTTTTTCCATTCAGAACAAACTGAGAATTCTCATGTTCATTCCAAAACTCCATTTGTTAAAAACAAATGAATGAACATGCCTAATGAACTGAGAAGCTGGTGAAGCAACTAGACTCAGAGTGGTAATCAATGGAACCCACTCTTGTGAAGGCAAAATAACAAGTTTGGGATCCATATCAATCCGTGCTAGGCTCAGTACTCTTCAATACCTTTCAAAGTAACATTGCAGCTGATATGAAAATCTATAAAAGTTGACTTAAAAAATGAGAAATCTGGTTAAGAGTTTGATCATGCTTTAATTCAAAATAAAGCATTTGGAATGCACAAATCCAAGGACCAAATATCAGCTTAGTGGAGAATAACTTTCAATCAGTAGCCATAAAAGAAACCTGTTGGTCAAATTCACTGATGGCTTCAAGATAGCATGAAGCAGTTGACAAAGCAGTTGGTAAAGCTAACAGTACACTTGTGTACATAAAAAAAGTAGATCCACGCCCCCCTCTGGTATCAGTACTTATCATTCCAGGTGATATTTTCTTCAATAGCAGAAGGGATGCAACAGCAACAACCCTCCTGTGTGGAGGAAGGTAGAGATGTCATTCAGATGTGAGGAATGGTGTTAGCTGGAAACCTGTTGCATCCCTCCTACAGGTGAAGAGGAGACCATCTAAAATCATAAGCGCTGATTCTGGAGGGGTGATGAGCGAATAAGAGGGGATTCCAGGAGGAAGAAGGGAAAGCTTGATGCAAAGAAAGGAGCTTGTTTATGTAGAGAGGGGGAGGGAAATTTGCTTACATGTTTTTGCTGAGCAGGACGAGGGCTTGTGTGCAATTATTTTCTATTGTCAGGTGCTCAGAAATGTATCAGGCATTGGGGGTAGTTGCTTTATTTTTTTAACATTGTTTGGAGAGATGAAGTGGGGTTCCCAACTGTGCTGTTGTCTGTTAAAGTTTGACAGATGAGAAGAAAGGGAACTAGGAGAGCCAGCATTTTTCTTAGGCAGTCAGTAGAAAGGGAGGAAGGGATGGGGGATTGGGGTGCCAGACATAATTTTTTTAAGTTGGGAAGGGGACTGGCCTGATTTTGGCTTGTTATTGCAGTGCTAGATTTAACTAGCCAAGGGGTCATTCATCACATTGTGTTAGGATGTTATCACGAAAGAAAAGTCACATATATCACGTGATTCATTAAATAAGGTATACCCTCATATGTGGGCCGGTGTACACTTCCGCTTAACAGCGTCTTTAACTTTTATGCACTAGTGCCATTACAGCTGCCCATTCACATTACAATCATAGGGTAACCTTTTTTTTGAAACGTGATTAACGCTGCCGCTTCTTTTTTAAGGCAAACCTTTATACTGCCGTTATTTCGCTCAAATTTAGCACAATTTTTTAAAGACAATATTTTAGATTTTTTTTCAAATAACCTCCAACTTGAAGTGATATTCTTAGAGATAAATGAGTGTACTTATCTCTTTTCAATAAGAAAGAAGCTAGAGTCCAAAGAGCTCATCTGCTCGCTCTGCTAACATGCCCGACACCGCTGGTGTTTCAAAGTTTTTCTTCGTCAGGGGCTTGAATGCTGAAAAGATGGAAAAAAGCATATGAAACACAACTTATAGATATTAATATCGTCACATTCTTTCCAGTTTCTCTATTTTTAGGATGTTATCACGGGCATTAGGGCCCTAATGCCTGTGATAGTGCCATAACACATGCAGTAAACATTGTATCATGAGATGCATATGCAAATTTGAAAAATGTATTCAAGTGGGAGGAGATAGGGCAGAATAACTGGAAATGAAGGGCATTTCACATGCTATCGCGGAATTTAATGCCAGAAATAACTGTTGTGGTTTTGAGGTGTTGGAGTGGATTCTTGGGTACTGCGGTGATGGCCACTCCCACGGGGAGGAGCCCCGTGAGGAACTGCAGTACTAGGCTAGACTCGGGACACACAAACACAGAAGAGTTTGTCTTTATTATTCAGCTGGATGATACCACCAGAGTTGGCAGTAGTGGGGATGCCCTCGAGGTTCCCACCATGGCGTGAATAAAGACGTGGGTGGCATGTGCATGCACTCCTTAGGAGGCCCTCAGGAGAAACATGGCAGATAGCCTTGCCATTGCCATTCTGGGGACGCTGGAGAGAGCAGCATGAAGATGCGGTGGTAGCCATCTTCCCAAGGCTAGAGGAGAGAGCAAGAAGAAAGGTGAGGCACAGAGGTCGAAGCCGTTTGAGACCGATGGACACAACAGTACCCCCCTTCAAAGGTCCCCCTTCAGACCCCCTACCTGGTCTAAGTTTTTGAGGATGCAAACGGTGGAATTGATGAAGCATCTCTTTGTCCATGATATTAGCCAAAGGTTCCCAAGAATTTTCTTCAGGTCCGATTCCCTCCAATGACAGGAGATATTCCCAAACTCTGCCTCTCTTTCTTAGATCAAGGATGGCATCAACCTTGTACTCAATGTCTTCTTCTGCATCAATAGGAGTTAGGGATGTGAATCGTTTTTTGACGATTTAAAATATCGTCCGATATATTTTAAATCGTCAAAAATCGTTAGGGCCACGATACAATACCAATTCCCCCGATTTATCGTTAAAAAATCGTAAATCGGGGGAAGGGGGAGGGCAGGAAAACCGGCACACTAAAACCCCATACGCGTATGGCCGGCGCCATTTTCCGTACGGAAAACGATTCACGGCAAGAAATTGCTTCCTGAACCCCGCTGGACTCCCAGGAACTTTTGGCCAGCTTGGGGGGGCCTCCTGACCCCCACAAGACTTGCCAAAAGTCCAGCGGGGGTCTGGAACGACCTCCTGCGTTGAATCGTTTTTGTCTATGGCCGCCACCATTTTGCGGCGGCCATTTTGCAAAATGGCGCCGGCTGAAGACAACAGGATTCAATTGAGGGGGCTGTTCTGGACCGCCGCCGTTCTGGACCACCGCTGGATCCCCAGGTAATTTAAAGCATTTGGGGGGGGGGGGGGTCGGGAGTGTGGGGGATTTAATTTAAAGGGTCGGGGGTGGGTTTTTAGGGGGTTTTAGTGTGCCGGCTCACGATTTTAACGATTTTCACGATAGTTTACACACCCAAACGGCAACAATACGATTCCCTCCCCCTCCCAGCCGAAATCGATCGTTAAGACGATCGAGGACACGATTCACATCTCTAATAGGAGTAGGTTCAGGTGTCTTGGTGGAAAATTTGCTAAGAACAAGCAGTTTCAGCAGCGAAACATGGAACGCATAATGGATCTTCATTGCTGGAGGAAGTTTCAGACTATAAGTAAGTGTACCCAATCATTGGAGGATAGCAAATGGTCCAACAAAGCGTGGATCAAAAAGAGCTGATGGTAGCTTGAGTCTCAGATGTTTGGTAGATAGCCAGACCTTGTCACCAGGCTGGAATTCAGGAACCTTGCAATGGTGAGCGTCATAGCCCTTCTTAGCTCTTTGTCCAGCTTTTAGGAGCATCTCTTTAGTATTTCTCCAGAGTTGTTGTATATCTTTGGCAGTAGATTGAGCTGCTGGGGATGACACTGAAAGTGGAAGTGGCAAGGGTGGTAAGGGTTGCCGTCCGTAGACCACTTCAAAAGGTGTAGATCTAGTAGATGATGCTGGATGTGAGTTGATGGCAAATTCAGCCCAGGGCAACAGTTCAGCCCAGTCATTCTGACGTGAACCAACATAGGCACAAAGGAACTGCTTGACAGTTCTATTCATTCTTTCAGTTTGGCCATTCGACTGAGGATGGTACTCAGAGGTGAAATTGAGTGTGATGTCGAACATCTTACACAAAGCTTTCCAGAACTTTTCTGTAAATTGAGCTCCTCTGTCAGACAGTGTGTTTAGGCATGCCATGTAGGCAAAAAATGTGGCTGATGAATAGATTAGCAAGTTCCATGGCTGAAGGTAAGCCAGGGAGAGCCACGAAGTGAGCCATCTTTGAGAATCGATCCACTGTAACCCATATGGTATTATCCAGAAAGTGGTAAGTCCACCACAAAGTCTTTGGCAATGTGGGTCCAGGGCTCATCTGGTACTGATAAGGGATGAATCAGGCCCCAAGGATGTCTGGGCGGAGGTTTCTGTCTGGCACAATTGGAACAAGAAGCTACATATGCAAAGGTGTCTTCCTTCATGGTGGGCCACCAATAGTACTTCTGTAGCTAAGCCAGAGTTCTTCGTTGACCAGGATTTCCAGCCAGTTTCGAATCGTGAGCCCATGCTAACAATTTATTTCTTAGATTGCAGTGTACAATGGTCTTGCCTGGAGGTACCGGATCTGTAGCTGGCAGAATAACTCTCTTCAGGTCAATGATATGCTGGGGTTCATCAGGTACATCTTCAGAGAGAAAAGAGTGAGATAGGGAATCTGCTCTGACGTTCTTATCTCCAGGGTGATATTTCAGCACAAAGTCAAATCTGTTGAAGAACAGGGACCATCTTGCCTATCTATGGTTAAGGCGCTGGGTGTGACGGAGGTACTCCTGATTTTTGTGATCAGTGTAAACAGTGATCTGATGTTGTGCACCTTCAAGCCAGGGGCGCCACTCTTCAAATGCCATCTTTATTGCAAGTAGTTCTTTATCCCCAATGCCATAGTTCTTCTCTGCTGGAGAGAAATGACAGGAGAAGAAGGAACATGGATGCAAGATTTTAGAGTTATTGGTCTGGCTTAGCACGGTCCCTATGCCTACATCCGAGGCATCAACCTCCACAATGAAGGGCCGAGTAGGGTCCGGGTGACGGAGATATGGCTTACTTAAGAAGGCATCTTTTAGCTTCTGAAATGCTGTCAAAGATTATGTAGACCAATTGGCGACACTGGCACCTTTCTTAGTCATTGCTGTTAATGGAACAGTCAGTGAAGAGTAATTCTTAATGAAGGTTCTGTAGTAGTTGGCAAATTCCAGAAATTGTCTAAGAGCCTTTGGACCAGTGGGTTGTTTCCATTTCTGAATACTCTCAAGCTTCTGAGGGTCCATCTGGAAACCTTTGTTTGAAACAACGAACCCTAAGAAGGGCACAGATTCCTTGTGGAATTTGCATTTAGACAACTTGGCGTATAAACAATTCTCGCGAAGTCTCTGCAGCACTCTTTTGACATCTTTCTGATGGGTATTCTGGTCCTGGAAAAATATCAAGATGTTGTCTAAGTACACAAGGACACATTGGTAGAGTAGGTCATGCAGAATGTCATTCATCGTGTTTTGGAAGACAGCCGGGGCATTGCACAGGTCGAAGGGCATCACTAGGTATTCAAAGTGCCCATCCCAGGTATTAAAAGCTGTCTTCCATTCATCGCCACAGCGGATGCGAACTAGATTATAGGTTCCTTTGAGATCAAGCTTGGAGAATATCTTGGCTCCCTGTAGTCGAAAAGTTCTGAGATGAGTGGTAAGGGACAGAGATGAGCTTAGTTTTTCCATGTCGGGTCAGATTTCGGTTCGGGGGCTTCATTGAAAAACTTTGTTTTTCTGCAGTGCAGATCGGAGGAAACGAGTCGGAAAATGAATCGAAAAAAAAAAAGAATTGGGAAAAAGAAAATGAATCAGAAAAAAACCACCCCAACCTTCGATTTTATTTATTACAACCCTTCCACCATTTTGATCCCTCCAGAAGACTTACTAAAAGCCCTGGTGGTCCAGTGGGGTCCCACAAGCGATATCTCCCTCTTGGGCCATCGGGCCAACCAAGAATCAAAATGATGCCGGTGCCCTTTGCCCTTACTATGTCAGAGAGGCTACCAGTGCCATTGGTCAGCCCCTGTCACATGGTAGGAGCAATGGAAGGCTGGTGCCACCTTGTGCTCCTACCATGTGACAAGGGCTGACCAATGTCACCGATAGACCCTGTGAAATAGAAAGGGCAAAGGCTATCAGCACCATTTTGAATACTGGCAGCTGACGGCCCAAGTGCAGGAGATCGCTCCAGGACCCACGCTGGAACCCCCCCCCCAGGACTTGCCAAAAGTCCCTGGTGGTCTAGCGGGGGTTCTGGAACAATCTCCTGCACTCAGGCGGTTGGCTGCCTGTATTCAAAATGGCACTACTAGCCTTTGCCCTTACTATGTCACAGGGGCTACCGGTGCAACTGGTCGGCCCCTGTCACATGGTAGGATCACAAGATGTTGCCAGCCTTCCATTGCTCCTATCATGTGACAGGGGCCGACCAATGACACCGGGAGCCCCTGTGACATAGTAAGGGCAAAGGGCACCAGTGCCATTTTGATTCATGGTAGGCCCAACGGCCTGAGAGGGAGACATCGCTCACGGGACTCTGCTGGACCACCAGGGCATTTAGTAAGTCTTGGGGAGGGATCGGGATGGTGGGGGGGGGGGGTGTAATAAAGTAATATTGAAGGGCTGGGATTTTTTTTTTTTTAATAAATGTGCCCCTCCCCCTTGCACTAAACTGAAAAATGAAATTTCCCCAAAGTTCAGGGAAAATCTATTTCGGGGTTCGGGTCCCCCCAACCACGACGAATTAGGCAATTTTGTTAAAATTGCCTAATTTGTGATAAAAGAATACAAATCTCTAGTAAGGGATATCGATTCTTTACAGTGATCTCGATTAGACCTCTGAAGTCAAAGCATGGACGTAATGTCCCATCCTTGTTCCCCACGAAGAAGAAGCCTGTGCCAGCAGGAGACGTGGAAGGTCTTATGAAACCTTTCTGAAGATTCTCCTGGATGTATTCTGACATCGCTTTATTTTCTACTATGAAGAGGGGGTAAACCCATCCTTTGGGTGGTTCAGTGTTAGGCTTCAAATTGATGGTGCAGTCGTATGATCTGTGTGGACGCAATACATCAGCAGCTTCTTTGGAAAATACATCTTGAAAAGAATCATATTGAGGCAGCAACCCAGGCAAGAAGAGGGTAGTTGGCATGCAGGGTATTGGAGAAACTTCTATCAGGCATTTGCCTTGGCAACTGGACCCCAACGTGAAAGCTCAAGAGTGGCCCAGTTGAATTGTGGCATATGTTTCTGCAGCCACGGTAGCCCAAGTACTAAAGGGGGCATGGCCTTCTCTAGCACAAAGAAGGAAATAGTCTCTGTATGAAGAGCACCGGTACGTAAACTTACTGCTTCTGTGAGCAGGGTTACTTCACCCGGTAAGGGCTCTCCATGAATGGAAGACAAAAGTAGCGGAGGCATCATGGTAGTGGTGGAGATCCACAAATGTTCCACTAGACGTTTCAAAATCAAATTTCCCCCTGCCCCAGAGTCCACTATAGCAAGGGTCTGATATTCTAGAGGTCTGCAGATTAAGGATACTAGAAGAGAGAGTGGAGGAGAAGGTGCAGTTAGACCTAAGAAAAGTCTTCCCACAGGACTTAGGTCTTCCAGTTTCCCGGACATATGGGGCATGTTTGTACAGCATGACCAGCTTGTCCACAATACATGCATAGTCCCAACCTCTTTCACATTCTTCTCTCTTTAGAAGTCAAATGACTGTGGCCCAATTGCATTGGTTCTTCTTCACCAGCAACAGGACCTGAGGGTATAGGCCTGAGTACAGACTTGACTCGAGTCTCTCCCTGAAGTGATCTTCTGGTACCCTTGGCCTCTTGAACCTTGCCACAAAGTTGGTGTCAATCCTTGTTGCCAGCTTCATTAGTTCAGCTAAGGTCTCAGCATCTCTTGAGCTGCCAGCTCTTTAACCGGGAGTTCATGCCTTCAAAGAAGAGGGTCTTCAGGCATCTAGGGTACCAATGTAATTCTGAGGCCAATGTCTTGAATTCTATGGTGAAGTCTAGCAAAGGTTTATTACCTTGTTTGAGATGAACCAATGTAGATCCTGCTGTCATATACCGGGCAGGGTCATTGAATACTAGGGATGTGAATCGTTTTTGAACAATTAAAATTATCGTCAGATAATTTTAAAATCGTTCTAAATCATTAGAGTGCACGATACAATACAAATGCCCCCGATTTATCGTCAGGGGCATTTGTATTGTATCATTAAATAGGGCACTGGAATTATTTGGGGGAGGGCGGGAAAACTGGCACACCAAAACAATCCCTAAATCCACCCCGACCCTTTAAAACCAATTCCTTACCCTCCCCCACCATCCCGAACCCCCCCCCCAAAATGTTAAGTTACCTGGTGGTCCAGTGGGGGGGGGGGGGGTCCCGGCGCGATCTCCCGCTCTCTATCTAAAAAAAGATTTATCACTCAAATAAAAAATAATGTTCATTGTCAAACTCAAATCAGATTCAAGACCATATGTATCTAAAAAATGCACCCTACCTTGAGCTTCCATTTGCATGTCATAAATTAAGGTGGTCAAATTATTGTTGACAACTGAATCATCAAAACAAACAAATGTAGTATTAGATGGAACTTGGAAAACTCAGAGGTCCATATTCATATAGGAGCAGATTTTTAAAAAGTACACCCGCGTGTACTTTTGTTCGCGCGACCGGCGCAAACAAGAGTACGCCGGATTTTAATAGATACGGGCGTAGCTGCACGTATCTTTTAAAATCCGGGATTGCCTTTAACCAGTTGCACGCACAGATGAGTACACTGACTACCACAGGTGAAGAAGCTACACTGCCAGAAGTGACGATCAAGACTACTGTACCTCTATCTGCTCCAACATGCTTCTCAGGTAAAGTTTGGAAATGTAGAGGATTTATCAACAAATGTTGCATGCACTTTTCTCTGCAACCTAACCGTTATGCCAAGACCACCTATATGTAACCCATAAGGGTTAAAATTAAAAAAAATGGATCTCAGGCTGGGAAATTGGTGTAAGAGGAGAAGCAAAGTAAGGAAAAGAAATAAAAAAAAAAAAAAGTTCTAAAAAGAGGTAAGGGGGAATAAAAAGGGCAAGTTTAGGTGTGTCTGAATGAAGGTTCTGTATGGATGTGGCTGTCACAGGGTCACTGAGCTTGGGACGGCTGCTGTCAGCATTCCAAGTGTGACAGTTAAACAGTGAGTGGGTGGGTAGCCTTGAGAGAGGAAGGTTGTGTATAAGAAGATCCTCTCTCTCAAAGGCACTTTTTATTTTTGGAGTGTTTTATGACAGTCTGAGAGTGTAAGGGTGTGAGTGTATGAATGAGAGTCTTAGTTAACTTAGAGAGCCCCGCATGAGTTTGGCTCTAGCTTGTGATTGTGATAGGGACTCTTAAAAGAAAAGGAAAATAATTTTGTTGAAGTTTTGTTAGTTTTAAGCTGACAGTGGCTAGTTGTTGTAACAAACCTCCTATCTGAACTGGTTGAACTTAACCCTGGCTGCTAGGAAGCCAGACCACTGTTAAGATGTTCTTACTGTCTGAACTGAAAAGGAATCATTTAGGAATCTAAGGATCCTATATTGATTTAAAAGGAATTTATTTAGCCCTAAGAAACTTTTGTAAGCAGTTTGTTGGTTTTGAACTGACAGTGGGCTAATTAATTTCCTCTCTGAAGCAGGTTGAGCTTAAACCTGGCTGCTAGGAAAGCAGGACCTCTGTTAAGTTACTGTAATTGTCTGAAAGTAAAGGAATCATTTAGGAGTCTGAGGATTCTATATTTTACAAGGTATTTCTTAAGCTTTAAGAAATATTGTGAGTTAGCGCGCAGTAACCCTAAAATGAATTTTTTCCGAAATTTTCGAAAAAATTCAATCATTTTTCGGTTCTCACAAACTATTCCACAAACTATTCCAAATCTTCTGAAAAAGCACTGATAGGCATAATGTTTTACACTTTAACAGTTGTCATCTATATCATTTAAAGAAGAATCTTCCCATGGCTCATTTTTTAAGATTAAAGATCTGGGTGACCTGGATGAGGTTTTGACTGAAGAACCAAGTATAGAGAAGGACTGAGTAAACTTGTGAAATAAATGGTAAAACTAGTAATTTCCTTGATGCGCACATGCTTTAAAATAGACCGATTTACGCACAAAATCATGATTACATAAGTTCAACTTTATTTTCATGCATAAAATATGCTCCTATATTTTTAAAATAGGAAAATTGTGCATGTTCAATGAATTATACTCTCTTTTAATGCAATGCATATATTCATATATAAACCTACATATGCATGTATGTTGTGGCTTAGAAATGTGCATTTTATGAAATGCGTGTGTAGCATATGCATGGATTATAAAATATTTATTTATATATTTATATTTATTTTTAATTTTTATATACCGAAATTCCTGTATAAGATACAAAATAATCCGGTTTACATAGAACGGCAAATTGTCCTGGTCTTACAAGCCCGACCAGGGTTTATTACATGGAACCATAACAAAGAGTCTCCGTAAACTATACAACTAACAAACAATTAGTCTTCGTGAATTATACAGATAACATGTTAAACAGAGAGTCAGAATATAACAACTTGATAATAAATAAATATAAATTAATAATAAATAATAATTCAAAATAATAATTCAAAATAATCAGTGGCTTATGAGAATTGGATTAACATGGAACAGATGGACGGGGTGGAAGGGGGGGAGCCGGCACGGATGGGGCATGAAATGGTTAGAATGCTGGGTCACATTCTCAGGGGGGAGGCGAGGATGGGGCCTGATATGGTTAGAATGTTGGGTCACATTCTCAGGGGGGAGGGGAGAAGGGAGGAGTGGAAGGATGGTAAGGAAAGAAGGGGTAAGGAGACTTGAAAATTATGGGATCAGATCATTAAGACATATATTAAGTGAATGGGAAAGTTTGCCTAAAGAGCCATGTTTTTAGCTTTTTTTTAAACTCTGGTAGGCTGGGTTCGAGGCGTAGGTCTGGGGGTAGAGCATTCCATTGGTGAGGTCTGGCAGTTGAAAGTGCTCTCTTTCTCAACAATGTTTTTGCAGGAGGGGCAATTAGTGTTCCTTTGTAGGCGCTTCTGATGGGTCTTGATGAAGTATGCGGTCGAAGTTGTGTCCTTAACGTGATGGGTGCAGTGTTATGTATTGCTTTATGAATGATAGTGAGAGCTTTGAATAAGATCCTGTGTTTAATGGGTAGCCAGTGTAGGTTGCAGAGAAGGGGGGAGATATGATCTCTTTTATTGGTGTTTGTGAGGATTCTGGCAGCGGCGTTCTGTACCATCTGTAGAGGTTTGATACTATTGGTGGGGAGACCGAGTATGATAGAGTCAAGTTAGATTGTAAAACTAGACGAAAGTCATTGAAATGAAGGAGCAGTTTCAATTTTCTGAGGACTTGTAATTTGTAAAAGCAGTCTTTAGTGGTGGTGTTTATGAATTTTTTTAAGTGTAGTTGGTTATCCAGCCAAGTTCCTAGATCCCTGATGTCTGTGGCGAAATCAGTGTTTAAGGTAGTGGATTGTGAGGAGGTTGATGAGTTGATACGTGAGTCGTGTGAAATAAGTAGCATCTCCGTTTTGTTGGCATTTAGAACCAGGTTAAGGCTGGAAAGTGGTTGTTTAATTGGTTGTAGGCAGTCCTTCCAGCATGTGATGGTTTTTTGAAGAGACTCTGTGATTGGGATGAGAATCTGTATGTCATCCGCATAAAGGTTGTGGGTGAGATTAAGCTTTGAGAGAAGTTAGCAGAGGGGGAGGAGGTATATGTTGAAGAGGGTGGGTGAGAGTGAGGAGCCTTGAGGTACACCTTGGTCTGACAGGACAGGATGGGATTCCTTGTTGTTTATTCTGACTTTGTATGACCTGTTGCACAAGAAGGACTTAAACCAGCTGAGTGCCGTACCTTTGATGCCTATATTTGCTAGTGGGTCTATGAGGAGTGTATGATTTACCATATCAAAAGCTGAGGATAGATCTAGAAGCACCAGAAGGTATGATTGTTTTTTTCTCCAGGTTCAAGATGATGGGGTCCTTGAGGGAAAGCAGAAGGGATTCTGTGTTTAGAGATTTCCGAAAACCGTACTGAGCAGGAGAGAGAATGTTGTGTTCCTCTAGGTATTCTGACAATTGCTTGTTGACTGCTTTTTCCATCAGTTTGGCAATCAAGGGAAGGTTTGCGATGGGCTGGAAATTGGCTGGGTCAGTAGGTGAGGCGTTTGGTTTTTTCAGTAGCGGTTTGAGAATTGCTAGTTTTAGCTGATTTGGTACTGTGCCTTGAGCTAAAGAGGTATTGATGATGTCCGCAATGGGTTGTGCAATGGTGTTTGGGATGGCGGTGAGCAGGTTTGTAGGTAGTGGATCCGACGGATGGAAGGATGGTTTGATTTTCTTGAGGGTGTTTTCAATCTCCAGGGCAGATGTAGGTTTGAAGGCCTCTAAGCTGAAATTCTGAAGGGGCTGGGATGTGTTGAGGTAGGTTGGTAGGGAGTTTTGGGTTGTAAGGGAGCAGGTTAGGTTGGAAATTTTTGTCTTGAAGTAGTTGGCAAGTTTGTTGGCTTTGTTAAGAGCTTGGTGATCTGGAATGGATGGGGAAGCTGGTTTTGTGAGTGATGAGACGTAGGAGAATAACACTTTTGAGTCAAAGCTGAAATTGTGGATTCTTCTTGCTTAGAAATCTTTTTTGGTTTTATGGATGGCATTTCTGTAGGTATTGAGTGTGGCTTTGTAGGCAGCGTGGGATGCGCTACTTTTGCCCTCACTATGTCATATACGAGTCCTATGACATAGTGAGGGCAAAGGTAGCGCCGGCGCCATTTTGAATATTGGCAATACGGCCCGACTGCAGGAGGTTGCTCCCGGACCCCCGCTGGACTTTTGGCAAGTCTTGTGGGGGTCAGGAGGCCCCCCCCCCAAGCTGGCCAAAAGTCCCTGGGGGTTCAGCGGGGGTCCGGGAGCGATCTCCTGCACTCCGGTTCGTCGGGTGACAGGAACCAAAATGGCGCCGGCACTACCTTTGCCCTGTCATATGGTAAGGGCAAAAGGTCACCGGTGCCATTTCTATTAATGCAGCCGTAGCCCGAGAGCAGGAGATCACGCCGGGACACCCCCACTGGACCCCAGGTAATTTAAAACATTTTGGGGGGGTTCGGGAGGGTGGGGGATTTGTTTTAAAGGGTCAGGGTGGGTTTTAGGGTTGTTTTGGTGTGCCGGTTTTCCCGCCCTACCCCGATTTACAATTTTTTAACAATAAAAACCATGACGATCAGATTTCCCTCCCCCCCCCCAGCCAAAATCAATCATTAAGATGATCGATCACACGATTCACACCCCTACTTTGCATTGTTTTGAAAATTAATTATACCTTAAAAAAATATAAATATTTTAAATGCAATAAAATAAGATGTGACAAGTTGCTGATTGAATTTCAAAATTAAGTAACCATGCAAAATAGGTTTTTCAGCATATATTTAAGTGTGGAAGAAGGTGAACACTACAGTATTATTATGAATATCTACAGCAGAAATAGTGAACATCCAATTTGCCTTTGTAGATAACGAGATTAATAAAGTAAATATGGGTCACCTACTGTATTTGCTACCTCTGAAATGTAAGAAATTAAATTGGCTTGTTAGAATAAAAATAACATTTTTCATTAGCCATTGTTTACATTAGATCGTAATTCATTCAATTCAATAATATATTAAGAATAAATATTCTTTGCATGCTTCTTTGACAAAATATTTAAAAGAATTGTAGGTGAAATAGTAAGTTCAGTTCATCACAGTTGCTTCTGTTTGTCACTCTGTTGTTTAATTGTCTTTTGTAGACTTCAAGGATATATTCACTGCATCCATCTTTCTATACAGCTTCCTGACGCCTGTATTTATTACCTTCATTATTAAGTCAAGGAAAGTTTCCAACTTACTATCTTCTAAATCACTATACTGGGAAGATACAGTGCTGCAGAGCTTGCCAAAGAGTCTTTAGATATGTGCTGGAATTCCTTCAGGATTCTTTTTTTTTTTTTAATATATATAATAATAATAATCTAGTAGTATATTTCTGAGCAACGTTTACTTATCAGCTACTCTGAATGTATAAAATCTGAAAATATGTAACATTATCCATATTATATTCCCATTTTCTTTTTAACAGGGCATACCTTTTCCTTATATCATTCAATGTTTTATATCTGTCCTTCATTCTATAGCACAAATATATCATCTTGATCCCTGCTTTGTCCCTTTTAATTGTTCTGCCCTTTCTTTAGTCTACTGATGGCTTTTCTGTTATCTATGCTATTCTGTATCTTTGTGTATATAATTGTTCTATTTGAGTTAGAATTCAGATGACCTCTCTTTCTTTTAATTTGTTCTTTCTTGTTGCTTTAACTCTCTGCTATTTTCATTGACTCTTTTCAGTTTTACCTGTAAATGTTGTGTGTCAGGTTAATGCAATCTTGTTCTCAGTGCTGTGACCTTTACCTTCATACTGCAATCTGTAGCTTGGTGAGAGAGATTTTTTTTTTTCCATTTCTTTTCTCTGTAGGCATCACTGGCTCAATTCACATGGATTTGGAATATAGAGCATATTTCATCAGAAAGATATTCATTGATTTTGGTAAAAACAATATTCAAATTCTGTACTTTTTAGCATAGTCATATATTAATTATAGCAGATAAAGATCAAATGGTACATGCAGACTGTCCAGCAAATTGCCACTCCATGCAGGTTTACCCCCATGTAGAAATGTTATTATACCCAAAGTTAACATAGGTTACACCATTTCTTCATTTCCATCCTCTAGTCTCTGGGGATCTGTAGTGATTATCCCCATACCCTCTTAAACTCCATTATCGTTCTAGTTTAAGTTTTCATTAACTCTTCTGGGAGGATATCCCAGGCATCCACAATCATCTCTGTAAAGAAACATTTCCTGATAGAAATGTTGGTTCTGAGTCATCCCCCCTGGAGTTTTATATTATGATCCTTCATCAGGAAAAAAAATAAAACCTCTTTAAATGGGCTTTTAGGCTAAATCCCCTCACTGAATTGTGTAATAAATTATTAGTGTGTTTACAATATGCATATCTCATTATTCCATTTTAGATGTACACACACAGTCTCCTGCAATAGCAACATGTGGAATTGTGCAGATGAAGTACTTTGAGCATGACCCTACCATGATGTCAACTTGAACTATGGGCACAGAGAAAAAAACAACCCTTATAATTGTAAGAAAATAGCAAAGAATATTTTATTGGACTTAAAAAATATAGCAAGGATGCTGAACTCAGAAAAAAAAATTCTCATGTCATTACACACTTTAGAAAGAAGCAGCTTCAGAAAATCTACATTATGATTCACTCAATGAATGGACACTGGTGAACTGGTAATCAAATGCAGGATCAGAGTTAGCATCCTGGGCAGGAAAGGATATCCATTATCATCTGTAAGCACTAGGGATGTGAATCGTTTTTTAACGATTAAAATTATCGTCCGATAATTGTAATATCGTCTTAAATCGTTATAGAACACGATACAATAGAAATTCTAACGATTTATCGTTAAAAATCGTTAAATCGTGTTAGTGCGCACTAACGGGAGTTAGTGCGCACTAACTCCGAGTTAGTGCGCACTAACTCGAGTTAGTGCGCACTAACTGAAAATGATACAAATTGACACTTTCCAGGTCAGTAAAGGTCAGTTAGGAATGAATATGTGTTCCTATTGGCTGGCTGCCCTCTTATTTATTGATGTTAACCAGGTTCCCACTGAGGTGATGGTTGGGGGGATGGAAATGGAAATGGAAACTCAGGAACACTAACAGAAAATGATACAAATTATTGACACTATCCAGGTCAGTAAAGGTCAGTTAGGAATGAATATGTATTCCTATTGGCTGGCTGCCCTCTTATCTATTGATGTTACCAAGGTTCCAACTGAAGTGATGGTTGGGGGGATGGGAAATGAAAACTGTTGGTAGTTGACAAAAAAAGTAATGTGATCAGTCAATATGACTAGAACCTGTGCCCTATTCCTGATGCCAGGGGTGTTGTGATCTTCCTGCACTCAGTGCCCTATCCCTGATACCAGTCTGAGACAGCTCCCTCCCTGCATTACTAGTGAGAGGCTGGCTTCACAGACAGGGGGGAGCTGCCTGACCCTCACTCCTGACTTCCCCCATGTCCCAGCTAGTGAATGGTGTGTGGGTGAGGGGGGGGGGAGGATGGTGAAGTCTGAGACAGCTCCCTCCCTGCATTACTAGTGAGAGGCTGGCTTCACAGACAGGGGGGAGCTGCCTGACCCTCACTCCTGACTTCCCCCATGTCCCAGCTAGTGAATGGTGTGTGGGTGAGGGGGGGGGGAGGATGGTGAAGTCTGAGACAGCTCCCTCCCTGCATTACTAGTGAGAGGCTGGCTTCACAGACAGGGGGGAGCTGCCTGACCCTCACTCCTGACTTTCCCCATGTCCCAGCTAGTGAATGGTGTGTGGGTGGGGGGGGGGGAGAGGATGGTGAAGTCTGAGACAGCTCCCTCCCTGCATTACTAGTGAGAGGCTGGCTTCACAGACAGGGGGGAGCTGCCTGACCCTCACTCCTGACTTCCCCCATGTCCCAGCTAGTGAATGGTGTGTGGGTGAGGGGGGGGGGGGAGGATGGTGAAGTCTGAGACAGCTCCCTCGCTGCATTACTAGTGAGAGGCTGGCTTCACAGACAGGGGGGAGCTGCCTGACCCTCACTCCTGACTTCCCCCATGTCCCAGCTAGTGAATGGTGTGTGGGTGAGGGGGGGGGGGAGGATGGTGAAGTCTGAGACAGCTCCCTCCCTGCATTACTAATGAGAGGCTGGCTTCACAGACAGGGGGGAGCTGCCTGACCCTCACTCCTGACTTCCCCCATGTCCCAGCTAGTGAATGGTGTGTGGGTGAGGGGGGGGGGGGGGAGGATGGTGAAGTCTGAGACAGCTCCCTCCCTGCATTACTAGTGAGAGGCTGGCTTCACAGACAGGGGGGAGCTGCCTGACCCTCACTCCTGACTTTCCCCATGTCCCAGCTAGTGAATGTTGTGTGGGTGAGGGGGGGGGGGAGAGGATGGTGAAGTCTGAGACAGCTCCCTCCCTGCATTACTAGTGAGAGGCTGGCTTCACAGACAGGGGGGCGCTGCCTGACCCTCACTCCTGACTTCCCCCATGTCCAGGCTAGTGAATGGTGTGTGGGTGAGAGGGGGGGGGGGGAGGATGGTGAAGTCTGATACAGCTCCCTCCCTGCATTACTAGTGAGAGGCTGGCTTCACAGACAGGGGGGAGCTGCCTGACCCTCACTCCTGACTTCCCCCATGTCCCAGCTAGTGAATGGTGTGTGGGTGAGGGGGGGGAGGATGGTGAAGTCTGAGTCAGCTCCCTCCCTGCATTACTAGTGAGAGGCTGGCTTCACAGACAGGGGGGAGCTGCCTGACCCTCACTCCTGACTTTCCCCATGTCCCAGCTAGTGAATGGTGTGTGGGTGAGGGGGGGGGGAGAGGATGGTGAAGTCTGAGACAGCTCCCTCCCTGCATTACTAGTGAGAGGCTGGCTTCACAGACAGGGGGGCGCTGCCTGACCCTCACTCCTGACTTCCCCCATGTCCAGGCTAGTGAATGGTGTGTGGGTGAGGGGGGGGGGGGGAGGATGGTGAAGTCTGAGACAGCTCCCTCCCTGCATTACTAGTGAGAGGCTGGCTTCACAGACAGGGGGGAGCTGCCTGACCCTCACTCCTGACTTCCCCCATGTCCCAGCTAGTGAATGGTGTGTGGGTGAGGGGGGGGGGGGAGGATGGTGAAGTCTGAGACAGCTCCCTCCCTGCATTACTAGTGAGAGGCTGGCTTCACAGACAGGGGGGAGCTGCCTGACCCTCACTCCTGACTTTCCCCGTGTCCCAGCTAGTGAATGGTGTGTGGGTGAGGGGGGGGGGGGGAGAGGATGGTGAAGTCTGAGACAGCTCCCTCCCTGCATTACTAGTGAGAGGCTGGCTTCACAGACAGGGGGGCACTGCCTGACCCTCACTCCTGACTTCCCCCATGTCCAGGCTAGTGAATGGTGTGTGGGTGAGGGGGGGGGGGGGGGGGAGGATGGTGAAGTCTGAGACAGCTCCCTCCCTGCATTACTAGTGAGAGGCTGGCTTCACAGACAGGGGGGAGCTGCCTGACCCTCACTCCTTCGGGGTATTGTGATCTTCCTGCACACAGTGCCCTATCCCTGAAACCAGGGGTGTTGTGATCTTCCTGCATGCAGTGCCCTATCCCTATTAATACCAGGAGTGTTGTGATCTTCCTGCACGCAGTGCCCTATCCCTAATACCAGGGGTGTTGTGATCTTCCTGCACACAGTGCCCTATTCCTGATACCAGGAGTGTTGTGATCTTCCTGCATGCAGTGCCCTATCCCTGATACTGGGATGTGTGCAAGAAGATCCCAACACCCCCGGTATCAGGAATAGGGCACTGTGTGCAGGAAGATCACAACACCCCTGGTGCCAGGGTTAGGGCACTGTGTGCAGGAAGATCACAACACTCCTGGTATTAATAGGGATAGGGCACTGTGTGCAGGAAGATCACAACACCCCTGGTGCCAGGGTTAGGGCACTGTGTGCAGGAAGATCACAACACTCCTGGTATTAATAGGGATAGGGCACTGTGTGCAGGAAGATCACAACACCCCTGGTGCCAGGGTTAGGGCACTGTGTGCAGGAAGATCACAACACTCCTGGTATTAATAGGGATAGGGCACTGTGTGCAGGAAGATCACAACACCCCTGGTGCCAGGGTTAGGGCACTGTGTGCAGGAAGATCACAACACTCCTGGTATTAATAGGGGTAGGGCACTGTGTGCAGGAAGATCACAACACCCCTAGTGCCAGGGTTAGGGCACTGTGTGCAGGAAGATCACAACACTCCTGGTATTAATAGGGATAGGGCACTGTGTGCAGGAAGATCACAACACCCCTGGTGCCAGGGTTAGGGCACTGTGTGCAGGAAGATCACAACACTCCTGGTATTAATAGGGATAGGGCACTGTGTGCAGGAAGATCACAATACCCCTGGTATCAGTGTTAGGGCACAAGTTCTAGTCACATTAACTGATCACATTACTTGTTTTGTCAAGCTACCAACTGTTTCCATTTCCCATCCCCCATATACTGTCAGTGGGAAGCTTGGTAACATGAATAAATAAGAGGGCAGCCAATAGGAATACATATTCATTCCTAAACTGACCTTATCTGACCTGAAAAGTGTCAAATTGTATCATTTTCAGTTAGTGCGCACTAACTCCCAGTTAGTGCGCACTAACTCCTGTTAGTGCGCACTAATCGGAAAAAACGATTTTTAACGATTTTTTAACTAAAAAATCGTGCCTAACACGATTTTCTTGCCCTGCCACACGATTTCTATCGTTAAGACGATATGGAAAACGATTCACATCTCTAGTAAGCACACCATAAAGGATATATCACTCCAGAATTATCATATTATACTTTTTCACAGACTTCACACAAGGGCTTGTAATCTTCCACATTTTGCCAGCAGAACTCTGTCCAAAAGGATTACAGCACACATATATTTATACAGAAGATTTTGCATTAATATAGTATATGGGCATCATCATGGAATAATTATTTTATTTGGTATGTAAGAGGGAGAAACAATTAATTTGTATATTAGACACCAAGCAGAAAAATGAAAATGTATCATAGTAACTGTTGTGTTCCGTGGCCAGGGTAGGCCACGATCGCGGTCCCCCTACCTTGCCCGCAATGGCAAACTACCGTGGGAGTCCCGGGGGAAGGTCCCGACTTGAGGCCCATCACTCCAGCATGGGTCCCCGTGCTGCTCACCGCAGGGGGAGCCGCCCTGCTCCCCCCTCGTGGCATTCAGCAGCATTTTCCTCTGCGGAGGAAATCCAAGATGGCCGCCGCCATCTTTAGGCATGAGGCCGCGTCTCCTTGACTGATTTAAAGGGACCTGATCCCTTTAACCAGGTGCAGCTGTTCCCTATCAGCCAGAGCAGGGGAAGTATAAAAGCTAGCTTCCTCTGCTCATTCCTTGACAGCAATGTTCTTCGTTCTTCAGGTCTGCTTGCTTCGGTGAGTCTTCTTGTGCTTTGGATCCACGTTCCTGTGTTGTCTTGGTGTTCCTGGTTCCTGACTTCGGATCGGCTAGCGGTGATTCCTGGTATTGACTTCGGATTGACAAGCGGCAATTCTCTGGTGTGTGACTTTGGCAAGTGGTGATCCCTCGGTGTGTGACTTCGGACTGGTAAGCGACATCCCTCTGGCACTTGACCTTGGACTCCTTCTTGACCATCGTCTTCAAGGGCCTGCCTAAGTCCCAGCAGCCCGGGTCCCTACTGGCTCCTCCCAGGGGGGCCGCAGGCTTCCAGGGGTGAAGCTCCAGTCAGCCCTTGCACCAAGCTCCTTGACCTCTCAAAGGTCCACTTAAGTCCCAGCGGTCTGGGTCCCTATGGGCTCCTCCTGGGGGGACCACAGACTTCCAGTGGTGAAGACACAGCTCTTCTCTTCTCGTCTCTGCGTCCGCCTCCACAGTCGCCTCAGTCTCCAGTGCCGAGGGTCAGCTGGTTATGTCTACTGCTTGCCTCGCCACCCGATGGGAGAACCTACGGATCTTCTCCTAAGGTATACCATCCTCCCATCGGTCCAAGGGTTCACAAGCCGAGCATAACAGTAACATAGTGAATGATGGCTGATAAAGACCAAATTTGTCCATCCAGCTGCCCAGCAATTTTTATTTATTTATGTATTTATTTGTTTGCTTGATTTTTAGGCCACCATATTACCAAATTTTGTTCATGGAGGACAACAATACGTAAAGAAAATATTATATTCCATTTACAAATTACATCAGTTAAAACAGATATTATCTGCAATCAGGTGCAAAACAACTGGAAGGGCATTCCAGAGCTTTGGTGCTACTTCTGAAAAAACCTGCTTCCTGATAAATACTAAATCAGCTATTTTAGATCCTGGAACAGTCAACAACTATTGGTCAATCAAGTATAAAGCTTGTGTCGGTCTGTACTTGGTCACCAACTCCCATAAAAGTACAGATATAATTTAATATAGATTATTCCAAGTACGAGTAATAATATTTTATATTTCACTTGTTATTCAATTTGGAACCTAATGCAGACCACTCAGTTCTGTCATAATGTGAAAATATCTGAGACGATGGTCTACCAAACATGCCATGGCATTTAATAATAACTGCAGCGACCTAAAAAATATTCAAGGCAAGCCAGAAGCTTTTTAAAAGAGCTCAGCAGCAAAGTATAAGAATCCCGAGCTGCAGTGCCTTCCCCCGTTCCCTTCCAGGCCGCTCTGAATTTGGAGTGGTTTCGGAGGGAACTTCCCTACCCCCCACCCCACCTTCCCTTCCCCTACCTCCCCTGCCCTTTCCCCCCTACCTTTTTTTTTCTTTTTTCTATTGTTTTTATACTTATTTCAGCTCTGGGGCTGAAGTAAGTTTTGCGCGCCGACCAACTGCCAGCACGCGATCCCCGGCACAGCGGCAAATGGCCACTGTGCCGGGAGCCTCTGTCCCCACCCCAGCGGATTTACACGCGTAACCTTTTAAAAATCCAGCCCTATGGTTTTAGGAAGCTAGACCAGGTAAGAAATAGTGTTTTTATTGGTCCAGGAAGGCCTGGTAGGTTTGTCTGTTAGAATAGCTCTTTTTATTATGCTTGATAATCACTGCGATAATACCTGCAAGCCAAGATGTCGGCTGGAGTAAGATAAAAAGTTTTTTCACCATACCGCAAAAAAAAGGCGTAGCTATTTTCAGCATTAAATCCCATGTTAGTGTGTGTTACTCTATCACATTCCACCCTAGCAGATCCTCATTTCCATTTATACTGCCGAAACTCCTCCCATTTGAAAACTGAATGTATAATTTGCATACGCACTTTGTGTTGCGTTATTTATTGCATGTGTTACAGCGTTATCGGGCATGATGAAGCACTAACACAATTTGATAAATGGCCCAGTTAGATAATTAACAGAGAAAATATCAGATAAGATGTGCATTAATCAAACAGGGCAAGTATCCAGAGGAAAATAAGAGGCTTTCAGAGAGGATACAATTATAGATATCTCAGATTCTGCTGTCTCCTTAAAATTTGCCCATATACTGTTATCAGATTTGTCAATTTAAAATGTCAACATAAGAATATAAGATTTGTAATACTGGGTCAGGCCAAAGGTCTGTCAAGCCCAGTATCCTGTTTCCAACAGTGGACAATCCAGTCAAAATGTACCTGGCAGTATACCAAGAGGTAAATTGATTCCAGGCTGCCTTTCCCAAGAATAAACAATGGATTTCTGCAAATCTACCTTAATGTTAATGGATTTTTCCTCCAGAAACTTGTCTAAACCTTTTCTAAATACAGCTACACTTTTAGCTTTCACCACATTCTCTAGCAACAAATTCCAGAGCTTAATTATGCATTGAGTAAAAAAATATTATCTATTAGTTTTAAATGTATTACCTAGAAACTTCATTGTTTCTTCCCTGGTCTTTGTACTTTTTGAAAGCGTAAACAACTGATTAACATTTACTCGCTCCATTGCACTCATTATTTTATAGACTTCTATCATATCTCACCTCAGCCGTCTCTTCTCCAAACTGAAAAATCCTAACATTTTTAGCCTTTCTTCATAGGATAATTGTTCCATTCCTTTTATCATTGTGGTCACCTATATCTGTACCTTTTCTAATTCTGCTATACCTTTTTTGAGATATGCTGACTAAAACTACAAACAGTACTAAAGATGAGGTTGTACCATGGAGTGATACAGAGGCATTATGATATTCTCTGTTGTATTCTCCATTCCTAGCAGACTATTTGCTTTCTTGCTGTTGCTACACACTGAGCAGAATATTTCAATGTATTTTCAATGATGACAACTAGATCCTTTTTCTGAATGGTGACTCCTAATTTGGAACCTTGTCACAATTTGGTTACTCTTCCCTAAGTCCACATAAAATTTAATTTGCCATTTGCATGCCTGGTCTCTCAGTTTGAAATGTCCTCTTGCAATTTCTCACAGTCCTCTTGTAATTTAACAATTTTGAATAATTTTGTGTCATTGCTATCAACTTACTGTTTTGATCAAAAGACACTGACTCTGTAATCTTTACTATTTTTTTTATACAATATTGCACTAACCTTTCACTATCCACCCCAGGTACTTCCTTTATCTCAGAAAAAGAAGTCAAGAGTGATACCAGACTAAGTAAACCACATAAGCAATTTAAAGCCACTTTCATTTTAGAGCTAAAATATAATCTTCATTGTTCATTAAAATCACTCCTATATTTAGTCTTTGACTTTAGAGTGGACCTTTTGCACCAATTATGCTCTGCTTGGCATATTACCCATTTCATAGAAACTAAGGAAGCAGAGAACCATGGGACTTGATGACGAACAAATGTATGCTTAATCTCCTTCAAGGGAGCAACTTTATCAACTTTTCTTGATAGCAGTGATGAAAAGGAGCTTACCAGCTCCTCTACTGAATCCCCCAACACTCTATGAGATACAACATTCCATTCTTCCACAAATTTATTGGTGTCTATTTTTCCACCATATTGTCATAAGATCACAGTAGAGCGTAGAGTCTAAGAATCATTCCTTATCTTAAATCAAATGTCATTAAAAAGTGATCAGACCAAGGAACACTGGTAAATTTTAAATTTGAAATGATATATTGCTGTACCAAGATATCAGAAAGTAAAAGTAAATATAGTATATGACCTGCCCTATGAGGTGGGCAGTCTACTACCTGAACCAAACCCAATGTGGAAATAACTGACATAAAGTTTGCTACCAGCATAGATGTTAAACAATCTAAGTGAATTTTGAAATCCCCCACTATAATCTGTCTGTTGCATTGGGTGGTCCGTGAGCTCCTCACACAAACTGCCCCACTCACTCCTTGGTCCAGTCCTTGTCTCTCTTCCCTAAGTGCTGCCAGGCTGTGCTGCCCTCTAACAAGGTGGGACACCGCACCTTGGAGCAGAAGGACACCATAAATGATCTTTGCATCGGGACGCTGCCAACATTGACACCAGGCTCCCCTAAGGTATGCATGTGCCTGATGTTTCTTCTTTTAAAGGGCCCATGGCTAGAAAAGACTTGCAGTGCCCCAAGATGATCTCACAATGCTAGGCCTATAAAAGGCCTCCAGTGCATACCCTTCCTCACCTCAGCAACAGGTTTTCCTACTTGCTAAGTAGTGTGTGTTGTCAGCATTCCCTTTCTTCAGTTCCAGTGTTCCAGTACCTTCGTTCTCCAGTTCCAGTGCTTTTTATCTTCAGTTTCAGTTCTTTGGTTCTTCAGTTCTCCATGTCTCCTTGCCTGCCCATCTGTTCTGCTCCTTGTCTTCCTGTCCTGCCTATCAGTTCTGTCTTTCCCTTTGGCATTGACCTCCTGCCTCCTGCACCTTCCTGAACTCTGCCTGCCACTGACCACTGCCTGCCACTGACCACATCCTGCTTCCAGATTCACCTGTTCTACATCTACTCCAGCCCAGGGACCTCAAGGGACCTTATGACCATCAGCAGAGGCCCCCACCTAAGATATGCCAGCCCAGGCACCCAAGGCTCAACCCGAAAGGAATGTAGGCTGGTAAAGATGAAGCTCCAGTTTGGTCTCTGCCTCATATGACTCCACCTGCAAAAGGTGGAGAACTGCAGGACTCCCCCCTGTAGGTTGTGCCAACTCCACCTTGGTCCAAGGGTCCACGAGTTCATCAAAGCCTTTGGTAGCAAAAGTGAACAGTAATAATAAAATCCAGGACTAAATCCATGGATGCCTCAGACATCTATTAAGGGTAATAGCAACTGTTGCTCCATACAGACACTCCCAAGACTTCTGTTGAGAGTAATAGCAACTGCCACTTTGTGCAGGCCACCACCAAGCCTAAGTGTAAATTGTAGGTGTAATTGAAAAGTTACTCCATTTTTTTATTTTCATTCTCTAGTGAGCAAGGGATCTTCTGTGTTTGTCCCACACTTTTTTTTGAATTCCATTACTGTTCTTGTCTTCACCACTTATTTTGGGAGGGAGTTCATGCATCCACCACCCTTTTCATGAAGAAATATTTCCAGACATGTTTCCTGAGTCAAGATCCTTAGTTTTTTCCATCATAAAATACTTGATTTTTGTGAAGGTCTGTAATATATCATCACATATCTTCTCTCTTCCAGGGTATATACAGTCTCATCACATATGGCTTTCCCTATAGACCCACACCATTTTGTTTGCCTTTCTCTCAACTGCTTCCATTCTGTGTTTATCCTTTTTGAGATAAGGTCTCTAGAACTAAACAGAATACTCCAGTTGAGGGCTCACCCAGGATCTGAACAATGGTATTATCACCTCCATTTACCTACTGGATATTATGCCTCTCGCTCTGTGCAGTCTAGCATCCCTCTGATCTTAGCCATCACATTGTCACATGTAGTAGTGCTAGCTATTACTTTAGGTATGAATGACTCATGCTTTCCTGCTTAGCATATAGTGTAATAGTAGAGATGTGCTTCATTTTTGTCTATCGAGTCGTTTTTTGATTCGGTTACTTCGTGGTACAATTCGGGTTTTCTCGTGTCGGTTTTTGGAAAAACGAAACTAGGAAACCCGAAACCGGACCAAAAAACGAAGCGGGAAACGAAGCTAAAAAAAAAACCCACCCCAAGCATTTAAAAACATTTTCGTACATACATACAACCCCCCCCCCCCATCCCAATCCCTCCCCAAGACTTACAAACATCCCTGGTGGTCCAGCGGGGTCCCGGGTGCCAATTGATCCTTCGTGCCCATGTGCGCTATTGCCAGAGCCCCCTCCTGACCCCCCTCCTGACCCCCCCAAGGCTTGCCAATAATCCCTGGGGGTCCAGCGGGGGTCCGGGAGCGATTTCGTTGTCGGCTGCCAGTAATCAAAATGGCACCGATAGCCTTTGCCCATACTATGTCACAGAGGCTTTCGGCGCCATTGGTCAGCTCCAGTCACATGACAGGAGCACAAGATGGCACCGATGGCCATGTGACAGGGGCTGACCAATGGCGCCGGTAGCCCCTGTGACATGGTAGTTCAGGCTATTCGGCACCATTTTGAGCAAGCTTGGCAATAGCGCACAACATGGGCACGAAGGATCAAATGGCACCCGGGATCCCGCTGGACCACCAGGGATGTTCGTAAGTCTTGGGGAGGGATCGAGATCAGGGGGGGGGGGAGTGTTGTATTATAGTTAATTTAAATGTTTGGGGTGGTTTGGGGTGGTTTTTAATTTAAAAAAAAAAATTTGTGCCCCTCTCCCCAGGCAAACCTGAAAAACGAAATTTCCCCGAAATTCGGGGAAAATTCTTTTCGGGTTTCGGGGCCTCCGAAACCACAACGAATTAGGAAATTTCGTGTAATTTCCTAATTCGGGCGAAAAACGAACCACATCTCTATGTAATAGTACTGCATTTCTTTTACAATTCCTACATTCCTTTGGTCCATAATCTCATAGATATATATTTTGTGTTAGAGGTACTTAAGGATTTACATAATAGAAGAAGTTATTTGAGAAGTTTAAACATGAGTTTGTGAATTCAGGTAGAATGAATATGATACAGAGAAAGATTCAAAGGAGTAAAAATGTGAATGCAAGAAAAATTAGTCTAAAAGAGATGGGGTATATCTTATATTGGCTAATTTGGGCATTACACTAGACCAAACAATTTTTTAAATGTGTGTCTGCATTCTTGGCAGAGAAAGCAGCATTCATATTCAAAATTTTAGCTATTATTTTAAAATAGTAGGAGAATGTTAAAAATACTGCTGGCATTTTCTGCTAGATGAAAGAGACCATTTGTTTATTTGCTTACTTTATATTCTGCCTTTCAGCTACTTCAAAGCAGATTATATTTAGGTACTATAAAATACTGTAGTAGATAGAGGTGTGGCCATATATGTGCATGTATTGAGCTATGTGTAGCTGTTTTAAATTTACCCCTCTTTGACTGAATTTTCAAAACATTACACATGTAAAAATCAGCATAATGTTGCATAGGAGGTGGATCCTTGGGCTGAGGTGGGGTTGATGCAACCCGTAGGCAAGGGACTACGGGTCCCCCACAATCAGCAGGAGGAGTGGGCTGAAGCTGGAGGCCACTAGAGCTTCACCTATACCAGCCCACATTCCCCTTGGGTTCAGCTTTCGGGTTCCAGGGCCGGCAGGACTTCGGCGGGCCTCAAGGTTAAGTAGAAGTAGAAGATGGTTCATCCCAGAGACAGCAGCCAGCAGATGGCATGGACAGGATATGGAACAGGAACTCAAGCAGCAAGGAACAAGAAGGAACTGAAGGTGCCTGAGCAGTGGAAGGCTGGAGCCTTAATAGTCCATGCCCAGAGGATAGGGACAGAGGCATCACTTTCAAGCTTGAATGGAGGCTGGCGGCACTTGGAAGGTGTAGCAAGCAATGTAGAACTCTGGACTCAAGAAAGTCTGAGGCGAAGTCATTCGTAGCAATGGTAAAGGCACAGAGAAGGCAGCTGTAGTCAGATGTAGCAATGGTCACGGCACAGAGAAGGCAGGCATGGTCAAACGTTACAGTGGTCAGGCTTGAAGAAGGCAGGCAAGGTCAAGTGTAGCAGTGGTCATGCTTGGAGAAGGCAGGCAAGGTCAGGCATAGCGATGGTCAGAACCAGGAAGTCAATCAGCATACAGACGAGACAAGCATGGAACAGGAACCAGGAACTTGGAGAAACAGGAACACGAAGCAAGGCTCACAGAGAAGCAACGAGTACGAGGAAACCTGGAACCTGAGACCAAGGAGACCTGTTGCAAAGGCAATGTTTCAGTGCAAGGCCTGAGCATTTAAGCGCTGAGGGAACAGACGACTAAAGATGTGCATTTGATTATCACGAATTAGGCAATTTCAATGAAATTGCCTAATTCGTCTTGGTTCAGAGGATGCGAACCATGAAAAGGATTTTCCCCGAACTTTGGGGAAAATTCATTTTGTGGGTTAGTGCCAGGTGGGGAGGGGCATATTTATGAAAACAAAACAAAACACCCCAATCCTTCACATTTACTGTATTACAACCCCCCCACCATCCCAATCCCTCCCCAAGAATTACTAAAAGCCCTGGTGATCCAGCTGGGTCCTGCGAGCGATCTCTCCCTCCGGGCCATCGGGCTGTCGGGCGTGCAAGGAATCAAAATGGTGCCGATGGCCCTTTGCCCTTACAATGTCACAGGGGCTACCAGTGCCATTGGTCGGCCCCTGTCACATGGTAGAAGCAATGGACAGCTGAAACCATCTTGTGCCAATATTCAAAATGGCGCCGACTGCCTTTGCCCTTACTATGTCACAGGGGCTGCCGGTGCCTGACACCCCCCCCCGAAAAAAAAAACAACTTGCCAAAAGTCCCTGGTGGACCAATGGGACTCTTGACACCCCCAAGACTTTTCAAAAGACCCTTGTGGTCCAGCGGGGGTCCTGGAGCAATCTCCTGCACTCAGGCCGTCGGCTGCCAGTATTCAAAATGGTGCCGAAAGCCTTTGCTCTTACTATGTCACAGGGGCTACCGCTGCCATTGGTTGGCCCCTGTCACATGGTAGGAGCACAAGATGGTGCCGGCCATAGGGATGTGCAGAGGGACGCCATATGTTGCATTCATGATTCGGATTCGTCGGGGAGCAGATACATTGCATTTGGCCGTATGGCACCCCGATGCCTTAATATGGCGATTTCTATTCGTGTCCCAGCTAAAATTAAATTAACTACAACCCCCCCACCCTCCTGACCCCCCCAAAACTTACCAAAACTCCCTGGTGGTCCAGCAAGGGGGTCCGGGAGCCATCCTCTGCACTCACACCCTCAGTGCCGGTTTCATCATGACGCCGATAGCCTTTGTCACAGGGGCTACCGGTGCCATTGGTCAGCCCCTGTCACATGGACGGCGGTGCCATCTTGTGCTCCTACCATGTGACAGGGGCTGACCAATGGCACCGGTAGCCCCTGTGACATAGTATGGGCAAAGGCTATCGGTGCCATTTTGAGTACTGGCATCGGACGGCTGGAGTGCAGGAGGTCGCTTCAGGACGCCCGTTGGACCCCCAGGGACTTTTGGCCAGCTTGGGGGGGCCTCCTGACCCCCACAAGACTTGCCAAAAGTCCAGCGGGGGTCCAGGAGCGACCTCCTGCACCCCGGCCATCCGATGCCAGTACTCAAAATGGCACCGATCGCCTTTGCCCTCACTGTCACAGGTACCGACGGTCGGCCCCTGTGACATAGTGAGGGCAAAGGCGATCGGTGCCATTTTGAAGACCTGGGGAATTCTAGGAGTATTCCAGAGAGTATTCCAGGGTGGGGGCCAACATATTCACGCAAGATGTTATTTTAAAAGTCACTTATGCACGTACTTTTGTCAACTTAGGCCTGGATTTTCTAAGGTCACAGACCTTAGAAAATCCGGCGGTAACGGGGGTCGGGCCTGCAAAAGCCATAAACGGTGTAGTTATTCAGCGTGAAATTGGAGGAGATAAGGTTCTTTACCTTTCACTGCCAGCTATGTCTCCGCAGAGTTGGCCCCGGTGCTGCCCCAACTCCTCCTCTTCCAGGGCCGACTCCGCCCCCATTTAGTGATCGCACGCGAAAAGTTCTTTTCGCGTGCAATCACTTTTAAAAATTACCCCCTTAGTTATGTATTTTTACACCTTCTACTTATCTGGTGAAAGTGATATTAAATGGGATCATTGTATAGTAATGACAGGATGGGACATCTGAGTAAAGTGGTGGAGCTCAGCTGAAGAATCAAGAAGGTCTCAATAACTTGGAGAAGGATTGGGTGAACTGGTGGACTAAATGGTAAACTGGTTAATTGCATTTAAAATTGGACAACTTCCATGCATAAATCCTACTTTAGTTTTGTGCATAAAATATATGCACATATATTATTAAAATAGGAAAAGTATGGTCATTCAATGTCTTGCAAATATCTGCACATAAGCCTATATATCTGTTTATATTGTGATGTTGAGATATGCCTATTTTATAAAACTCACACATGGCATGTACTGTATGTGTTATAAAATACTTGTGTAGATCTGTTTATGGTCATATGTGCATGTACATGTTGTTGGGCAATTGTTTTGAAAGTTGTCCTCCCTATATTTTACTGTGCACTAAGACAATTAGAGGTGAATTTTAAAAGTACGGATTGTGCCAAAATTGGGAGATGCATGCACAAGCCGGGCTTGAATGTACTGACCAAATTTTAAAAGCTACCTAGATGTGTGCATATCTCCCACTGTGCACACATCTCATTCATATTCAAAAGGGGAATGGCCTGGGTGGGCTTTCTGGAGCATGGTCAAGAAACATGCATAAATACTTATGTGCCTGGGTGTGCACCCAAGTCCACTGCTGAGTAACTTTACTTCTGCTATGGAGGAGGTATAAATTTAAAACAAAACAGCCATTGTGGAAGGATTTACAGGTTCTGGGGAAACTGAGGGGAGTGCAGGCTAATTAACTAGGGGGTTTGGAAGACCTGGCTCAACACTTGGTGAAGTTTTGTATGAACTGGTGAAACTTGTAAAGGCATGGACGTGCACCCATTATAAAATATCCTGACCTATGCGGTAGAATTGGTTTTGGGTATGGGCTGAGGTCCAATGACATCTAACAAACTGTCAGAGATTTCCAAGCTCGAGCCAACTAGCTCACATGCCTAAAAGTACTTTTTATGCTTTAGAAGTGCCACATTAACAACAATGAAACCAGGCTGCTGGCATTAACTTTTAAAAAGGAAATAGAGCAGCTTTTAAATTAACAGGACAGAAAGTCAACAGTCATACTGCAATGAATGGCTTTGAGAGAGGCATCTTCAAAAGAAACTGGCAAACCAAGTAAGTTCGAATGTCCCAATACAGAGGTTGTTGTAAAATCTGAAAAAAAAAAAAAGTATTTAAATACAGAGCACATAGTTAAAAATGACTACAAACTGCATGTATCATCTGATAATAAGCAGGTTGTGGGTACATACAAAAATAGAAATGCAAATAAATCTACCTTAAAATATCTGTATATGAATGCCAGAAGTCTCAAAATAAGAGTGGGAGGTAGAATGTATGGCACTAAAGGAAGATATAGATATCAGTCATCTTAGGGGGTTATTTTCTAAAGTGGGCGCACATGAAAAGGGACTTTTCGCAATAGCTAGATCAGGGAGGAGTAGCCACCAAAAGGGGAGGAGTCGGGGGTGGCACCAGGGTGGACGCCTTGAAGACAGCATGGACGGCAAAAAGGTAAGGAGCCTTTTCACTTCAAATTTCACGCCCAATAGCATCACCTTTTACGATGGCACTATTGGGTGTGAAAGCCGGCAGTGATCGCACCGTGGAGGTGTGATTGCTGCCGGCTATCGCAGGCCTGCCCCCCGCACCGCGCGATTCATGCCGCTACAGTGTTTTAGAAGATCTAGGCCTTAGAGTCCAGGTGGAAGGAGCATAACTAAAGGTACAGTGATACCAGCATTCAAATTATATTGACATGACAGACCAGATACAATTAATGGAGGGGCGGCATTATATGTTAAGGATGGCATAGAGTCAAGCAGGATAAAAGTTTTGGAGGAAACAAACTGCAATCTGGAATCCTTATGGATAGATATTCCAAGAGTAAAAAGGAAGAGTATTGTAAAGGGGATATAACACCCCTGCCTGGCCAGAATGAGGAAACAGACTATAAGATACTAGGGATGTGCAGAGCAAAATTTTATGTTCATATTTTTTATGTCCGAAAGGGGGTCCCACTTGCGGCCAATATGGACATAAAAAAAATCCAATGAGTTGGGTATATGTACATATGTGCAAAAAAAAAAATTAAACCCCCTCACCCTCCTTAATCCCCCCCCAGACTTACCACAACTCCCTGGTGATCGAGCGAGGAGTGAGGACGTCATTTCTGCAATCCTTGGCGAGAAGCATGTGACGTCGGTGGCACGTCGAGTGACGCGGCGTCACGTGATTCCCGGCTCGTTCGCGCCGGACGGCTCGTTCGGCCCAAAAAGAACTTTTGGCCAGCTTGGGGGGGCCTCCTGACCCCCCCAAGTTGGCCAAAAGTTCTTTTTGGGCCGAACGAGCCGTCCGGCGCGAACGAGCCGGGAATCACGTGGCGCCGCGTCACTCAGACGCGACGTCACGTGATTCCCGGCAAGTTCGCGCCGGACGGCTCGTTCGGCCCAAAAAGAACTTTTGGCCAACTTGGGGGGGTCAGGAGGCCCCCCCAAGCTGGCCAAAAGTTCTTTTTGGGCCGAACGAGCCGTCCGGCGCGAACTTGCCGGGAATCACGTGACGTCGGCGTCACGTGATTCCCGGCTTGTTCGCGCCGAACCGTCCGGCGCGAACTTGCCGGGAATCACGTGACGTCGCGTCTGAGTGACGCGGCGCCACGTGATTCCCGGCTCGTTCGCGCCGGACGGCTCGTTCGGCCCAAAAGAACTTTTGGCCAGCTTGGGGGGTCAGGAGGCCCCCCCAAGCTGGCCAAAAGTTCTTTTTGGGCCAAACGAGCCGTCCGGCGCGAACGAGCCGGGAATCACGTGACGCCGGCGTCACTCGACGTGCCGCCGACGTCACATGCTTCTCGCCAAGGATTGCAGAAATGGCGTCCTCACTCCTCGCTCCATCACCAGGGAGTTGTGGTAAGTCGGGGGGGGGGGGGATTAAGGAGGGTGAGGGGGTTTATATTTTTATTTTGGCTCAACAATCGCGATTTCCCACATATCGAACATATCTATGTTCGATATGTGGGAAATCCGATCGTTTATGTCGAATCAATTTTTTAAGTAAAAAAAAAATATGAGTTGCGTTTTACTAATGCGGTCAATCCGAATGCACACCCCTATACTAACAGAGATTTGAGTGGCTAATAAAATAGGTAACATAATAATGGGAGGCTTCCGTTTCCCAAGTATTGAATGGATAAATGTTGCATCAGGACATGTAAGGGAAGTAAAGTTCCTATAAGCCATCAATGACTGCTTTATGGACTGGTCATGGAACCAACTAGAGGGGGAATATTTTAGATCTAGTTCTCAGTGGAACACAGACCTGGTACAAGTTTTAAAATTTTTAGATCTGCTTGTCAGCAGTGATCATAATGTAATAAAATTTGACATAATCATTAGAGGGTGAATACTAAGGAAAACTACCATAGTAGCATTTAAATATAAAAAGAGATTATGATAAAATGAGGACTTAAGGAAAAAATCTAAAAGTTATAATCCTCAGTGTTAAAAATTGCAGTAGGTGGGATGCTGTTTAAAATTACCATCCTCGATGCCCTAAACAAAATATATTCTATGCATTAAAAAAAAAGTTGAAAGAAAACCAAACAACTGATGGTTTAGTTTAAAAGTAAGGTGAAAGAGGCAATTTGAGACAAACGAGAATCATTCAAAAAAATGGAAAGCAAACTCAAATGAGGAAAATGAGGATGAGCATAAGGATTGGCAAGTTAGATATATAAAAGTAATTAAGCAGGCTAAAAAAGCATTTGAAAAGAAACATGTATAGAAGTAAAATCATATAAAACATTTTGTCAAGTACATTCAAAGCAAATAGCCTGTAAGGGATTAATTGGGCCATTAGATGGCCATTACGCAAAAGAGGTGGATAATAGGGGTGTGCATTCATTTTGAACGCATATGTAAAACGCAACTTATTTTTTTTTAACTTAAAAAAGTGATGATGCGCAACGCATCGCAATTTTCAACTTATTCAACGTAGCTATGTTGAATACGTTGAACCTAAATAAACACTTAAACCCCCCACCCTCCTGACCCCCCCAAGACTTACCAAAACTCCCTGGTAGTCCAGCGGGGAGTCAGGAAGCCATCCCTGTATTCCTTTGCGAGGAGCACGTGACGTCGGCGTCACGAAGTGACGCCGACGTCACGTGCTTCTCCGCGCCTCCGCTCCGGGACCCCCGCTGGACCCAACCGGAACTTTTGGCCAGCTTGGGGGGGTCAGGAGGCCCCCACCAAGCTGGCCAAAAGTTCTGGTTGGGTCCAGCGGGGGTCCGGGAGCGGAGGCGCAGAGGAGCACGTGACGTCGGCGTCACGTCGGAGTGACGCCGACGTCACGTGCTTCTCCGTGCCTCCGCTCCCGGACCCCCGCTGGACACAACCGGAACTTTTGGCCAGCTTGGGAGGGTCAGGAGGCCCCCCTAAGCTGGCCAAAAGTTCCGGTTGGGTCCAACGGGGGTCCCGGAGCGACCTCCTGCCACATGACCTACTTGTCACGTGGTAGGAGTACAAGATGGCGCTGGTGACCATGTGACAGGGGCTGACCAATGGCACGGCAGCCCCTGTGACACAGGCTATCGGCGCCATGAGGAAATCGCAGACGAGTGCAGGGATGGCTTCCTAACTCCCCGCTGGACCACCAAGGAGTTTTGGTAAGTCTTGGGGGGGGATTAAGGAGGGTGAGGGGTTTAAATTTTTATTTAAGGAACCGGTGAACGTATGGACAGACCCTCAACTTATGGAATTCTCCATATGTCCATATTGAACAAAATCGACCCTCAACTTCAACTTATCAACTTATCAACGCAAACCTTTTGTCTGCACATCCCTAGTGGATAGGGAGGATAAGGAAATAGTGAACAAACTAAATTAATTATTTGTCTTTGTCCTTATTGAGGAAGATCTCAGAGTCATACCCCTACTGGAAATATTTTTTGATAGTGATGACTGAGTGACTAGATAGAATCATTGTGAAACTGGAAGACAGAATAACTCAGAATGACAAAATATAGAATTTCAAATCACTGGGACAAGATGTATTCACCCAAAGTTCTGAAGGAACTCAAAATTGAATTTGCAACCTACCATTTAAAATAACCATTGTTACGCATGCTGTCCACGGCAAACCCGCGGCACGGCCCCCTCACTTTTCCCACAATGACTCCAATTCCTGGTTCCTCCTCGCTGGCGGTGGTGAGCCGCGAGCTCCTGCTTCAACTTCTTGTCGGGCCTCTCCGCATGGCCCACAGAGAGACGCTGCTACTCACGCCATGCCCCTCCATAGGCGTGCACGTGCGCACCATTGATCCTTAAGTAGGGACCGCGGCAGGAACCTAGCCACGACCACAGATGATGACGTCAGCTTAGCTTCAGTATTTAAGCTCAGGCTTCGCTCCCTAGCATTGCCTTTGCAACAGGTCTCCTCACTGCTCGAGTACTTGTTGCCTTCTAGAGATTCATCTCATCCCTGTGTTCCTGCTCCTCATCGTTCCTGGTTCCTGTCTCCTCGTTCCTACCTTGCTTCATACCACAGATTGACTACATGGACTTTCTTTGCTTTGCCTGACTTTGACATTGATTCTCTACAATCCCAGACCTCTGCTTCACCAGACCACGCTACTGCTTATCTCCAGACCCAGACCCCTGCTTCTCCTGACTACGATATTGCCTATTTCCAGACCCAGACCTCTGCTTTGCCTGACTAGGCTATTGCCTATCTCCAGAACCAGACCTCTGCTTTGTCCGACTATGCTTTTGACTATCTCTTTGATCAGACCTCTGCCTTGCCTGACTACGCTCTAGACTATCTCCGTGATCAGACCTCAGCCTTGCTTGCCACTGCCATCAGATTGCCACCAGCCCTGACTCAATCCTGCCCTTGGACGCCTCTCCAGCTTACTCCATGGACGTGGTTTCTTCAGGCTTCGGTCTGCTTTTGCTCGAGCACCCTCTGTCTGCCTCCATTCCATTGGAGCCCGAGTTTCCAGGATATTACCCGATCCAGAGTAAGACTGTACCATCTCTTACCTGCTGTCTCTGGGCTGAACCAACTCTTACTTCACCTACACACAGAGGCCCACCTAAGACTTGCTGGTCCCAGCACCTAAAGGCTCAACCTGCGAGGAACGAGGGCTGGTATAGGTAAAGCTCGAGTGGCCTCTATCAGCCCACTCCGCCTGCCAATGGTGGGGACACGTAGATCCTTACCTACAGGTTGCGTCAACCCCACCTTGGCCCAAGGGTCCACCTCTGATGCAACAACCAAGGTACCAAAATACTGGAGAGTGGCCAATGTGATGTCAGTTTTTAAAAAGAGCTCCAGAGATGATTCTGGAAACTATAGACCAGTGAGACTGAGGTCTGTTCTGGGCAAAATGGTCAAAGCTATTCTTAAAAACAAAATTATTGACCACATATATAGACATGGATTATTGAGAGCGATTCAACATGAGTATTGGAAAGGGAAGTCTTTCCTTACGATTTACAAGAAGGTTTTGAGAATTTAAATAAACATTTGAGTAAAAGTGAACTGGTTGATATAATGTATTTGTGTTTTCAAAAGGAGGAAAGGCAAAATAGTGGAGATATGATAGACATTTAAACAATTCAAAGGCTTCCATGCACAGGAAGCTAGCCTTTTTCAACGGAAAAAAAGTTCTAGAACAAAGGGTCATGGGATGAAGGTGAAAGGGTGTAGACAGGATTAATCTTATGGAATTATTCCTTAAAGAGAGAGTTGTTACGAGCGTGCGCGGGGCGCGGTCGTCTCGGGCGGGTGGTGAGCCCTTGGGCCACGGCAGGACCCCAGGAGGAGCCCAAGGCCACACCATGGGAGGTGAGCTGAGCAGGCATGGTGAGCCAGGCAGGCAGGAACAGAAGCAGGGAGTCCGACCCTCAGCCGGACCTGCATGCCCATGGTAGCCAACACGGGGAAGTTGACTAATGAACGGTCCTCCGACTGTTCCCGGCCCTTTCGGACCTGCCGCAGGGAACGGCAATGGGCAGCAGGCCGGACAGAGGCGAGGGCAGACAGAGTCCTTAAACAGAAGACATCAGACGGGGCAGAAGCAGGCTGAAGAAAGACGGAGACATCAGGACAAGGGCTGAAGCGAGACACAGGAAAGGTCCAGGCGAGCAGGAACTCCGATGCTGGGATACTCACATCCGAAGCCCCCTCGGCTGGCAGAAGCTCAAGAGCCCGTGGGACGAATCCCTCCTGTTGGCCACTCCAGGGCCCAACAGGACAGAAGGCTCAGGAACCAGGTCAAGGCCGAGACAGGAAGACATCCGGACAAGGGCTGAAGCAGACACTGTAGACAAGGCTGGACGGAAACATTGCACTGTCCATCAGGGCGCCCTACTCAGCCCACCCGTGGGACTGAGTCGCGGACCACCCTGTCCCAGACGCGCCCTACACAGCCCAGGAAGGCTGGTCACGGACCACGCTGAGAAGGAGGGTGCGGGGAAGACCCAGGCGAACAGGAACTCCGATGCTGGGATACTCACATCCGAAGCCCCCTCGGCTGGCAGACATCAGGCAAAGACACTGGACTAGGAACCATGGAAGACCTGGATCAGCACGGTTACAGCCAACTGTAAGGCCTGATCGAAGGCCCTTTGCAAGTGAACAGGCAGTCCTTAAATACTGGAGGCAGAAGGCAACTCCCTGGGAGGAGCTTGCCAGGACCGCCCACCGCTGGTCCTATAAGTCAGGTGGAGAGCTGCGGGCCAGCCCCTAGGAGAAGGGCGTCGCCAAACAGGAAGTCCAAACGCAGAGGCATGCAAGCCACAGGCACAGCTAGGCCTCTCAGGCCCTGGAGCAAGTCCCGGATGGAACACAGGCGAGGCCCTGGCTTCAAGGCGGCCTCTGGAGGAAGGTAAGAGACCTCCTGTAGCGCAGCAGCAGGGGGGATCGCAACAATAGTGGATGTATGAAACAGCCTCCTAGTGGAGGTTTTGGAGACAAAAACAGTATCTGAATTCAAGAAAGTATGGGATAAATACAAGGGAATTCTGAAGGAGTAATGGGAAATATAAGGGCTGCACAAATCAGATGGATGGGCAGACTGGATGGGCTATATGGTCTTTTTCTACCATCATGTTTCTTTTTCTTTGATTGAAAAATCTAATTCTCCACTTAATGGGGTTGATTATGTCAACAACTACTCTAAAGCACAAACACTGTAACCCCCCCCCCCCCCCCCCGTGAACAGATTACAAAAATTGTGGCTGTACTGCCTATAAAACATTCAAGCAAACATCCAAAATGATTGTATTAAAGGTGAAAAGGTGGTAGATTATAACCAGCAGTAAACCATCTAGCAAACAATGTTGCAGAGAGTGATTAAGATATGAAACTGACACCTTTTCACCTTTAATACAATCATTTTGGATATTTGCTTGAGTGTTTTATAGGCAGTACAGTCACAATTTTTGTAATGTGGAAGATGCGCTATCCGAGCTTGAACCTGAATTGCACTTGCGCTTCACCTTGCTCCTTCTTTCCACCGACCCCGAGCTGGTTTCTGCACTTGCTGAGGGCGAATCTGGTTTCTGCACTTGCCGAGAGCTTCCTTTGCCCGCTCCCCCCGAACTTATCCCCGCACTCACCAGCATTGCTGTCTCCCATCTGTTGTGGTTGTTCAACTTGGCTGGTGTTTGTTTGTTTGCCATCCTCCTTTATCATTCTGGGCCCCCGTGCCAGCTGCTCCTTCCCCAGTTGATGATGTCGCACTAGTATGAGTTTCAACCACACCTCTTTCCTCGTTCTCGTGGTCTTGCTCCATTTTTGTAGTTATATGCTGGTGCTTGCTTAGCCTGCCCTCCTTCTTGATTGGTGTATGGCCCTTGTAGCGGTACTGGCTAGGACTACCAAGGCGGCTAGAAGAATTGTTGGGTACCCATTCCTTCATATGGCCCGCAGTCCCATAGCCTTCCTTGTTGGCTCCATGCTGGGAATGGGCCTTGAGCACTGGGACCCCATGTGCTGTCCGTGTTCGGCCAAGCAGGGTACATCTGGTTACTGCATCCGGTTTGCCCTTGCATCCCACTGGCTTGCGGCTGTGAACCTCCGAGGGTGCTCTGGTGTGATGTATCTGATGCCATCGCCCTCTCAGAGGTGTGCTGCTGCGGCCCTGACATTGTGGCCTCTTCTGTTCTTGTCTCCGTATTCCTGCTGACTGCTGTTGTCGCCTCGCATGCTTGCGTTCTGTATGGCCCTTTCGGAATTCCTTGATCGTAGCTTTCGATTAGTCCCCTTTGTGACTGTCGCAGAGCTGTTGCTATCAGGACCCGATGATATATTGCTTATTTTTAAGATAGCCTGCGAACAAGATGGAAATTAATACAACAACAATATAAATCTTTCTCTCCCAACATGGGGTATGAACCCACAAGCCAGAGATTAAAGGTCTCACGCTTTACCATTTGCGCTTCTCAAGCTTAAAATATATATATATATATAGGTGTATATATATATTTTTTTTCTTTTTGTATTCGCCTGGCTGAATGCATACACTGAATTTAAAAGTCTCCTGCTTTACTGTTTTGATCTACCCATACTTAGTACCTGTGACTTATAGGTTGCTCCCTCTTATTCCTGATCCCCAATAGGTCCTCACCAGGGCCCTGTTTCTAACTTTGACCCAAGGCACTGATGGCCTGGGTGGATGAACCTACTGCCTAAACGTTACTAACGCTGCTCTCAACCCTTGGCCTTTCCCTTATTTATTTATTTATTTGTTTATTTATTTTTGTATATATATCCTCTTCTATGGACATGCTTCCTCCTCCCGGGTGCCTGCTGCCCTCGCTAACAGGTTATTCCCAGCATTTTTTTTTAATTACCTAAGTGGAATTGAACCTGCCTGATGTGTGGCCCCGCTGCTAGGATCCTGGTCTGCTGCTTTTTATGCCTGGGGCCGGCTAGCTCTAGTCAGGTCTGCAGCTAAGTCTCATCCTCTCCTCCCCCTCCATGGCTGGAGGGGCCCAGAGTGGCTAAGCTGGGAGCAAGGTAGGGGGATGGGGACACATCTGCCATACAGACCAAGTTAAATGGGGATTAAAATTACAGACACTTTTTTTTTTTTATTCAGTACTTGCGGTTGTTTTGTCCTGTAGTTTTTATAGCCGGACGAGCTCTGCTTCCGCTGCCGCGTGATAGTCTCTGTAGGGGTTCTCTCCCGGTGTGCCCGCTGCCTGCCTCTCCAGCCGCATGGAGCTCTCCAAGTGCTCTCTGCTCCGCTCAGAGCTCGCTGCTGGTCTCCCCGAGCCCGCGCTCGTTGCAGGTCTCCTGGCCGCGGGAAGGTGACCAAGTGGTGGCCGCTGGTTTCCACATGCAGGCAGCTGATCTATTCAAGCCACGTGGAGCTGACTGGGTGCTGGATGGTGCAGGCCACAGAAATGGCGCCAAAGTGCCGCCTGGGCCCTCGCGGCCTGATTTTGTCGCGATCCTTCCTGCTTTTCTTTGAGAGGGATCCAAAAGGGATCACTTCCCGACCATCGCGGCCCTTTAAAGGGCCTGCAATGTCACTTAGGTGCGCCAGCGTCGCTCCCCTCCGCGTCATAGCCCTGAGCAGGGCTATGATGCAATCACGACCCTCTCTCCCGTTCGCAGGGAGAAGGGGAAGGGAGGGAGCACCTGCACCCGTGAGGGAGCGCACGCCGGTGCTCCCCTTCCTCTGTTGTTGCTTCTCACCCCCCTTCCCTTCTCCCCTTTGCCGTCCATCATGGGGGGGGGGGCATCGCTGCAGTTAAGGGTGGGCTCTGGCGATTGTCAGGCCCACAACTTAACTTTAGCAAAGGCAAAATAAGAGGAAGCAATATATTTACTTTTTATCTTAAACACCCTATCTTGTTTAAAATGTGTGTCTTTGATAAAATAAGCCTGAAATTTAAGTCATAATATTTCCGTCAACTTTCCCTCACCTTTAAATTGGTGAGTTAGATGAATTTAAAAAGCCTGGCATGCACCAGAATTAGGAGATGTGCACACATGTAGGACATGCGCTCGCCCAGCAGATTTGAAAAGCAGACTACATACTTGCATATCTCCTGATGCAAGAATATCTCACGCCGTTTCAAAAAGGAACGTGGTGTGAATATGGTTTGGGTGGGGTGTGGGCATTCTGGGGCAGGGCCAAAAGATGTGCACTCAAATAGTTATGCGCATGGCCGCATGTCCAGGTCTAGTACCGCATAACTTTACATCTGCTATGGAGGAGGTGCAAGTTTAAAGAAGAAACGGCCATCACTGAAGTGCTTAAAAGGTCTGGGGTAACTAGGGGGGGAAACAGGTTATTAAACCAAGGGAATTTGGTTTTGGAAGTTGTAGGTGTTTTGCGATACTTCGTGCTTGATTTGTAGTTTAGTTGGATTTTTTTTTTTTTTCTATTTCATTGAGCAGGCAACCTGAATACCCAGGAGAACAAATCTTGAGCGCAGTACCAGTCATACAATACCAGACTAGGATACCTGTCCATAACTGGAGAAACCCAAGAAAGAGATCTAGGTGTCATAGTGGATAACACATTGAAATCGTCGGTTCAGTGTGCTGCGGAAGTCAAAAAAGCAAACAGAATGTTGGGAATTATTAGAAAGGGAATGGTGAATAAAACGGAAAATGTCATAATGCCTCTGTATCGCTCATTGGTGAGACCTCACCTTGAATACTGTGTACAATTCTGGTCGCCGCATCTCAAAAAAGATAATTGCGATAGAGAAGGTACAGAAAAGGGCTACCAAAATGATAAGGGGAATGGAACAACTCCCCTATGAGGAAAGGCTAAAGAGGTTTGGACTTTTAAGCTTGGAGAAGAGAAGACTGAGGGGGGATATGATAGAGATGTTTAAAATCATGAGAGGTCTAGAACGGGTAGAAGTGAATCTGTTATTTACTCTTTCGGATAGTAGAAAGACTAGGGGGCACTCCATGAAGTTAGCATAGGGCACATTTAAAACTAATCGGAGAAAGTTCTTTTTTGCTCAACGCACAATTAAACTCTGGAATTTGTTGCCAGAGAATGTGGTTAGAGCAGTTAGTATAGCTGTGTTTAAAAAAGGATTGGATAAGTTCTTGGAGGAGAAGTCCATTACCTGCTATTAAGTTCACCTAGAGAATAGCTACTGCCATTAGCAATGGTAACATGGAATAGACTTAATTTTTGGGTACTTGCCAGGTTCTTGTGGCTTGGATTGGCCACTGTTGGAAACAGGATGCTGGGCTTGATGGACCCTTGGTCTGACCCAGTATGGCATTTTCTTATGTTCTTATGTTCTTAACAACCCTCCCCAGCCCAAAACAGTCTTTCCACAAAAAATAAAAAAATAAAAATACAATGAAATACAGGCATTCTAAAGGTGAGAGACTGAGAGACTCTAAAAGGGACAAGGGAAACCAGAAAAAAGTGAAGAGAAGAAGAAAAAGAAAGAGACAAAATAACCCCTCAAGCTCAAACCCTTGACTCCCATAGAGATCCTAAAAATGTTTAAACCATATTTTGATTATTGATTTAGGGGTCCATTCCAGGTAGTTTCAAAAAACATTCCTACAAATTGGTGAACCTGCAAGATATTTCAATTTTTACTAGATTTAGGGGTAGATTTTCAGACATATGCGCGGGCGTAGATTTGTTCGCGCAACCCGGCGCAAACAAATCTCCGCCTGATTTTATAACATGTGTGCGCATGTTATAAAATCCAGGGTTGGCTTGTGCTAGAGGGTGCGTGCGCCAAGCCATGTAGCCTTCCTCCATGCCCTCCGCCTCCCTCCACCTTCCCCTCTCTTCCCCTACTAACCCGCCCCCCAGCCCTATCTAAACTCCCCCCTGACCTTTATTGTCAAAGTTACGCGCGCCAGCTGGGTGCTGGCATGCCATCTCTTGGCAGGGCCACAACGGAGGAAGCCTCGGCCCCACCCCCAAAATGCCCCTGGAACGGTGCCCCGCCCATGGCCCCGCCCCGTAATGCCCCTTTTTCGAAGCCCTGGGACATACGCACGTCCCGGGGCTTGCGCGCGCTGCTGAGCCTATACAAGATAGGCTCGGCACGCACAGGAGCAGGCAGGGGCAGGTTTTCAGGGGTTACGCACATATCTTACGCACGTAACCCTTTGAAAATCTACCCCTTATTGAAGAAAATTCAACAATTTTCCTCCAGCAAATAAGGCAAAATTTTAAAATGGCAACTAACCCAAATCCATTGAAATACACATTTTTTTTTTATCTTCAAGAGTCCACATAACTATAGTTAATCCTCTTAATTTTTAATTAGCTTCTTTGGACTGCCTTCTGCTGCAGTGGGTCCATGAAAAGGTTCACCATAGCCTATAACTACACCAGGGATGTTGGGGGTTCACCTGAATATTCTGAATATTGCTATTATCATCATTAACCCCAGTGCAAAGGCCAAGGATGGGCACTTCTTTCTTTCTTTCTTTTTTTTTTTTTTTTTGAGTGACATGCGGCTAACATGACATTTTCTTTTTACTTCTTTTCATACATTAGTAGTGGTCACCATGCTGAGGTTTCCATGTGAATGTACTCAGCAAGACTTGGATGAGAGATATTTACTCAAAATTATTTTTTCTGCTTGAAATTTTCTGGCTGTTTGACATGGTTATTGTTGTTTCTGTCATACTATCTATATAAACTGTTACATGTAATTATAGTTAGTTGCTATTGAAGGAAATGTTTTCTCAGTTAATTCTTTATTAGGAAGTTAAATTAGGTATGCTAATTTTGTTTTACTTTCAAAGGCATGACTGACACTTAGTGAAATCTACATAGAAAAAAAAGTAGTGAAAATATGAGATTTCATATTTAATGGAACTTGAAAAAGTACTCAGAAAAGCTGTCAAATCCAAGAGGTCACATGAAGCATTTAGGATATATATATATATGGGCAATCACCCAGCCTCAGACAGCCATTCAAGCTCTGTCAGCCTGGTCTGGATTTTCCTGGTTAATGTTTCCTCTTTTGTGACAATAATGGTTAAGAGAAAAGGCAAGATAAGGACTTATCTTTCTGAATCTGAATCAGCTATTTCTAGAACCATGGCTTGTTTTCTGACATGACTGTTGAATGGAAAGGAACTCTGGCATTCATTGGACTTGCATAGTATGCAGTGTGCCCTTCGGCCCCATACTTGGAGACAAAACAGTCCCCAAACCGCCACCCTTCACAGCCTGGTGCCTTCTAACAGCACGGTATCTGATGTTTCTGCAGTGTTGATGGAAATCCTGACATTAGTCTTCCTGAGTGCAATTGGACAAGAGAATGTCTAGTCAGAGGTAGTACTAGAAAGAGAACACTGAAGCAGTGTTTAACCTGGGAGTTGAAGCAATGAAAACAGCTAGACCGACACCTGTTGAAGCAGCAAGCAAGCATAAGTGAAACAATTTTGCCAGCTTAATTGCTGGTATCTGTGACTGGACAAAGTATTCTGAGAGGTGAAGACTTGGGTTTAGGGCATAGCACCTACGATACTGATTCTGATCACTCAGTTAGAAAGTTATCTTTCTTCTCAGATTATAGAATGTGACCAACTTATAGAACCAAGACTCTGAAATTTTAGGCAATGGGTCATACACTGGGGAAACTGACCTCAATTCAGATTGCTAATATTGTTTTTATAAAGACAAATTGGCTTTACATTACAAAGTAGAATTTTAGGAAAATGTTTTCAGAAAATGAAATCTTTGGTTTATCAATTTTTTTCAAATCATCTATCTTGCACCCTCTAAATATGTTAAAGAAGTAAATGACTGATATTCTTAAAATTACATCTGAAGTTCTACCATCAAAATGCAAATTATCTGGAAGCTGTTTGAAACTTACAGGATAGTCAGACTCTGTTAGTCTAGATTTTATAGTGATGCTACAGACCTTTCAGGGCTACTCTGCTGGCATCTTTTATTCTTGACCTCGATTATGGCTAGAAATTTATGAGACAATATTCAGCAGCCTGTGATTCTGAGAAGATACAAAGCATGTACACATTTTTTAAGTGCATACTGTGCAGCTAATTTTCAAAGAGAAACTACCTGGTACATTTTATTAGAAAATTGACTAGTGAAAAGTACACATTCTAAAAATGCCTGCATACTATGCAGCTGTATTTGGTGAGAGTGACTGACTGGGGTAAAATAATGCATGTACACTTGAAAATCTAATGTATATATAATATTTCCCTATCTCAGGGGATCATTTTCAAATGCTTATCGAGTGCGATAAGCCGCTATTGCATGCTAAAAGTCCCTTTTCACGTGCGATAGCATGCTGGGGCGGAGTTGGGGCAGCGAGGGGAGGAGTTGGGGCAGCAAGGGGAGGAGTCAGGTCAGCGAAGAGGCGGACTCGGCAGTGTTTTCACTGGCGGCGATAAGGTAAGCAACGTTATCGTTGCCAGTAGCGCGCCCAATAGCACCACCTTTCATGGTGGTGCTATTGGGTGCAAAAGCCGGCAGCAAAAACACCGCGTTAGTGCGAAGGCTGCCAGTTTTCACAGGCCTGCCCCCCCACCCCCATTTTCGCTGGATTCACCATTCTGCAATAGAATGGTGAATCCAGGCCTCAGCCTAAAAATATCCCATGAATGCCTCTTTTTATGTAATATTAGCTGGTTAAAGGAAGGCAATTTCTAGTCTTGCCAATTAACTGTGTTATTTGCCTGAAAACTGACCTCTTCAACTTTGCATTCAGAAAAAGGATGGATTATTTTATGGTCAGGAAATGTAGGTTTATCCAGAGGTTTGTACAGTGACTCAAGAAAAGGGAGGTTATTCCTGAAAGGAAGTAATTTCCCTGGGTGTTAATTTCTTCATTTTCCCAGCAAATATTTGTTGAAATGCCAAAAGGTTCATAATATATTTTCTGATCCCACCCTTTATGGGATTCCTTGAGTGAGTCACTAGGATGATATCTCCCTTAACTGGGTCCTCCATTCCCTTCTTGTATGTTTGAATGGGGGTTAATTAAGATCTTGTTCTTTTGTCCCTAATTGGAAGTTGTAAATGTAGCTTTAATGTTCAGACAATTTTCTTTAATATCCCCCCCCCCCCCCCCCATTATTTAGACCTCATTTTCTGTATTGGGCCTCCCTTTCTGTTTGATCTATTTAAACTTTTGAAAGGATTTTGAAGTTTTCCTGTTTATTTATTTTTTCCTTTTGGTACTTTTCCTTTGGTTTTTTCTCTTGAATTAATGCACATTATCTAAAGAAAAATAAAGGATATGTTATCAGCTATCCTTTACTAAAAAAACCCCCACAATTTGCTCAAAATTATCAGTGCATAGTTGTTGTCACTTTAAAATAAGGAGAAAATTGCTATGCACAGTCTGCAGTAAACCCAAATACAGTTTAGAAGGAAGACAAGAAAAGAACAGGTGTGGATACAGTGATTAAAACATAAAAAGATGAGCCAAGAGACTCCTCAGATTTAAGTTTTAGTCTCTTGCTTGTCACTAAGACCTTGAGCAAGTCAATTTACCTCCATGGCTCTCGGCTGATTTTGTTGCAATTTTGTAAAACAACAACATACATCCTTCTTCACCTCTCATTTTCAGAAGCTTTAAAGCACTAAATACTAGAAGATGTGTATATATGTTTCCAAAGTACAACACTGTCTGCTGCTTGATATCTATTTTGTATGAAAGGCATTATATATTTTCAAATTTTTATTATTTATAAGAATAAAGCCTCAGTTCTGTTGACAGATTTGGGGCATAAGAAAGATAGTGTAACATCTTCAGTGCCAGGAAAAGTAGTGGAAAGTGTTCTAAACATCAAAATCACAGAACATATAGAAAGACATGGTTTAATGGAACAAAGTCAGCATGGCTTTACCCAAGGCAAGTCTTGTCTCTCAAATCTGTTTCACTCTTTTGAAGGAGTTAATAAACATGTGGATAAAGGTGAACCGGTAGATGTAGTGAACTTGGATTTTCAGAAGGAGTTTGACAAAGTTCCTCATGAGAGGCTTCTAGGAAAAGTAAAAAGTCATGGGATAGATGGTGATGTCCTTTTGTGGATTGCAAACTGGCTAAAAGACAGGAAACAGAGTAGGATTAAATAGACAATTTTCTCAGTGGAAGGGAGTGAGCAGTAGAGTGCCTCAGGGATCTGTATTGGGACCCTTACTTTTCAATATATTTATAAATGATCTGGAAAGAAATACGATGAGTGAGATAATCAAATTTGCAGATGATACAAAATTGTTCAGTGTAGTTAAATCACAAGCAGATTGTGATAAATTGCAGGAAGACCTTGTGAGACTGGAAAATTGGGCATAAAAATGGCAGATGAAATTTAATGTGGATAAGTGCAAGGTGATGCATATAGCAAAAAATAACCCATGCTATAGTTACACAATGTTAGGTTCCATATTACTCAAGAAATATGGAACCTAACTCTAGAAAGAGATCTAGGCGTCATAGTGGATAACACATTGAAATTGTAGGTTCAGTGTGCTGCAGCAGTTAAAAAAGCAAACATAATTTTGGGAATTATTAGAAAGAGAATGGTGAAGAGAATGGAAAATGTCAAAATGGCTCTGTATCGCTCCATGGTGAGACCGCACCTTGAATACTGTGTACAATTCTGGTCGCCGCATCTCAAAAAAGATATAATTGCGATGGAAAAGGTACAGAGAAGGGCTACCAAAATGATAAGGGGAATGGAACAGCTCCCCTATGAGGAAAGACTAAAGAGGTTAGGACTTTTCAGCTTGGAGAAGAGACAGCTGAGGGGGGATATGATAGAGGTGTTTAAAATCATGAGAGGTCTAGAACGGGTAGATGTGAATTGGTTATTTACTCTTCGGATAATAGAAAGACTAGGGAGAACTCCATGAAGTTAGCATGTGGCACATTTAAAACTAATCGGAGAACGTTTTTTTTTACTCAACGCACAATTAAACTCTGGAATTTGTTGCCAGAGGATGTTGTTAGTGCAGTTAGTATAGCTGTGTTTAAAAAAGGATTGGATAAGTTCTTGGAGGAGAAGTCCATTACCTGCTTTAATTAAGTTGACTTAGAAAATAGCCACTGCTATTACTAGCAACGGTAACATGGAATAGACAGTTTTTGGGTACTTGCCAGGTTCTTATGGCCTGGATTGGCCACTGTTGGAAACAAGATGCTGGGCTTGATAGACCCTTGTTCTGACCCAGTATGGCATGTTCTTATGTTCTTATGTTCTTATAATTATATATCATTCTGGATATCATAGTAGTTCCTATCTAGTTTAGTTGATATTAATTCATTCTAGGTCTACATAACAATGAAAATAGATTCTAATCATAGTAGTGATATCTTTATATCATTTATTATATATTGATTGTTCAGCTAGTGCTGTCTCTTGTACTGTTAATGTAATTATCAGCATTATAGTTGTTTACATTAAATCGAAAGCCTTTCTAAACAGCCATGTCTTCATTTTTGTATGGGTATGTTTGTGTTGCATGCTTATTACATAGGTATGTGTATGTGTGTTTGTGTTATATATTTGTGTGTGAGTGCTTGTGTTGTGTTTGTATGTGTGTTTGTGCTTGAGTACTTGTATATTCATGTATGTGTTGCGTCCATCAGTCTTCGACGGCTTCGCCCCACCTACCTCTCTCTACTTGCAGCTCCTCCCGCTCACTTTGGACTGATGGCTGCCATGGCGTCTGCTTGCCATTCTCTCCGGCATCCCCGGACTGGCTTTGGTGCTGCCTCCTGCTATTCTTCTTCAAGGTATCTCTACGGTGGGCACACACACACTGCCCTCATCTTTAACTCTACGTTTGTGCAATCCTCAGGGGCGTCCCCCTGTTCTGATGTCATGTCTTCCGGGTATATCTGCCTACAGTATTTGCTAGTTCATTGAGTTAGCGACAGGATTCGTATGAATGGGATTCACTCTCCGTTCCTAAGCTACTCTGCCATTCCAGCGTTATCTGGAATTCTTACTACACTTTGGGGGCCTCTTTGCTTTTTTCAGGTGCTATCAGGAAACTGGTACTCGCTCCTCGAGAGCCCACGTTCTTTGTGTCACTGCCTGCAACTTCTACCCTTCTACTAGGAAGAACTAACTTATAGTTACAATCAGTGAGTACAGAAACCATCTCTCTCCACAGTACTGCTTCACTGGAATCAGGTACTCGCTCCTCGAGGGCCTGCTCTTTGCTCCGGTGCCAGACCTCTCATCTAGTGGAATCTCTATTACTGCTAAGTGATTACAATGCTACTGAGTCTCTCTGCTCTAAGGGATCAGGTACTCGCTCCTCGAGAGCCTGCTCTCCCTGTCTTGGAGCTTCTCTTATTTCTACATTGGGACTCTGAATGTTAATCTTAGTGTGTGCTCATAATCTCAGTCTCTTTCCACTACAGCACTGCCTTGCCGAGGATCCGCTGTTCCAGTGTTCTGTGTGAGATGCGCCCAGCCGGTCTCTACAACCACTACTCACTACTGCCACCTCTGGTGGTCATTCACATTGTCTAATAAAATATTCAAATCTGTGTTTGTGTGTCCAGAGTCTAGCCTGACACCATGGTCCCACACGGGACTGCCCCCCCCCTGTGGGCGTGATCAGCTGCCACAGTGTCCAAGGATCCACCCAAACACCATTAACCATAACAATATGTTTTGAATGTGTATGTGTGGGTTTTTATTTATTTTTGTATTTATATCTATGTTTTCTGTGTGTATGTATTTTATATTTTTATATGTATGTGTGTGGTATATGAGTGATTGAATGTGATTATGTATGTATGTGCATGTTTGAGAGTGTGTATATGATTTTGTATGTATATTGGTATGCATGTATCATTTATGTATGTGCATATGCTTGAAAGTTTGTGTGTTTAAGAGAATGTGCTCCTGAATACTACCATAAGAATACCCTAATGTTCAGCTCCCATTATACTTGCCCACCACTGTCTTCATATGTGTGCTTATCCCATGCTAGTAGCGTCTGCTATTTCAGCTTCCTCTAGACTATTCAGTGTCACTGCTCAATGCACTCCAATTTTAGTATACTCACCCTATACTTCCTCTCATATGTCCAAGCGTGAGGCTCAACTTCTGAGTCACCTCTCCCTTATCTTGTCACACTCAATAGGGTCATTTTTTCTCCAACTACTGCTTTTCACATTGGTGATCTTTTTTTTTTCAGTGATTCAGCATATTGCATTCTGATCCTGAATATCTGTTTGAATCTGTATATCTATATAAGATGACCTGAAACAAACTGACTGAGAGTACCATGTGTCTAATGTGCATGAGGTGACAAGGGTTATTGCTGAGAATCAACTGGTATATGATTATGTTTAAGTTAAAGAAGGAAAAGAGAACCTATTACCTTATGTTCTGATTAAACTTTGCATTGAGCTAGAAGAGTCATGTATGTAAAATTGATAATTAGAGTTAGCTGACTAAGGCCTGGATTTATCAAAATGCACTAAATATCTCATGAGATAGGAAAAGGGGTGTGTTTAATGGTAATATGCAGTTTATTGCAATTTGCACTAATGCCTATGTGAAGTACAATTTTTTTTTTTTTTTTGGGGGGGGGGGAGAGAGAGAGAGACTAGCCATAATACTCCATCCTAGGTAGGTATTTATATCTCTATAGGAGACCCACCTAGTAACTCGAGGTGAAGTTTAGGTATTAGTGTAGGGGTTAGGAGCCACTCTGACATTCAACGTGAGACGTACAAACAGAACAGTGCTCTTTTGTGAAGATTTGATGACCTTCTGAAGGTCATCAAATCTTCACAAGAGAACACTGTTCTGTTCGTAGGTCTCACGTTGAATGTCAAAGTGGCCCCTAACCCCTACACTAATAGCTAAACCTCACCTCGCGTTACTAGGTGGGCCTCCCATAGAGATATAAATACCTATCTAGTGTAAGAGTAGGGATGTGAATCATTTTTGAACAATTAAAATTATCATCAGATAATTTTAAAATCGTCCAAAATCATTAGAATGCACGATACAATACAAATGCCCCCAATTTATCGTCAGGGGCATTTGTATTGTATCGTTAAATAGGGCACGGGAATTATTTGGGGGAGGGCGGGAAAACCGGCACACCAAAACAACCCCTAAACCCACCCCGACCCTTTAAAACTAATTCCTTACCCTCCCCCACCCTCCCAAACCCCCCCAAAATGTTAAATTACCTGGTGGTCCAGTGGGGGGGGGGGGGGGTCCCGGCGTGATCTCCCGCTCTCGGGCCATCGGCGCCATTTTGGCTGCCAGTAATTACAATGGCACCGATGGCCCGATAAAAAAAAAAAAAAACCACCCAACCCTTTAAATCGACCCCCCCCTTAGCCTCCCCCACCCTCCCGACCCTTTTTTTTTAGGGAGGCCCGCGCCTCCCTCATCAGCCCCTATTGTATAATAGGGGCTGATGAGTAAAGATGGCCGGCGCCATCTTTAAAGATGGCGCCGGCCATCCAGTGCTCCTACCATGTGACAGGGGCCGGCCAATGGCACGGATACCCTGTCACATGGTAAGGGCAAAGGGGCATCGGCGCCATTTTTTTTTAGAACAGCTGATGCCTGGGAACAGGAAATCTCTCCCCGAGGCCCCCCTGGATCTCTCCTCTCCCCGAGCCCTCCGAGGCCCCCCTGGACAACCAGGTAATTTTAAAAGGTTTTCGGGGGGTCGGGAGGGTGGGGTCGATTTAAAGGGTCGGGTGGGTTTTTTTTTTTTAGTGGTGCGGGCCTCCCTAAAAAAAAAATTAACGATGTGAATTGGAATCGGAAACAATTCCAATTCACATATCTTAACGATCAGATTCCCCACCCCCCCCCCAGCCGAATCTGATCGCTAAGACGATCTGGTACACGATCCATATCTATATGTAAGAGTATTACAGCTAGGTTCTTTCTCTCCCTCCCCCAAAACTGCAAGCCCAGTCCATTTGGCCACATAGCCCACCCCAAACTACTCCTATTTTTCTCATTTGCATCGCACCATGCATTATGGTGCTTTCGCATGCATTAAAAGTGCTTAACACATGCAAAAACACCATATAGTACTTTGATAAATCACTCCCTAAATAATTTGTCCATCTCTAGGTATATCCATGAACAGGTCTAAAGTTATCTGAGAATGAGTTCCTGGATAACTTTAAGTTTAAACATCTACTATAAAAGAGTATGCCTGATTAGGTGGTCATCTGACTAAAAAAAATAAAAGCCTAGCAAGCCTGGTGACTTGATTCCCCAACTCCCCACCAGTGCCACAAAAATGGGACCTGCAGGCCCGAGTCCCCTCAAGCCCCTCCAAACTAGGATGTAAAGGTTTAAGGGTATAGGACAGATTGTTACCTACCCCCAGCTCCCCCCATGGTTGGTTAAGAAAAGACTTACCTCCATCTCCTTTTCATCAAGTTTCCCCTTCTCTCCCAGATCAACCTAACCCTTCCTCCTCACCCAGCACCCTCCGAAAGCTCTTACCATTGCCAGGATCACGATACTCTCAGATTGCTCCCAGTGATTTCCAAAGTTACTCTGACAGCAGTATTGGAAGTGTAAGCTACAAGCATCACTGTCAGAATAATATTCGAGAGGGGGCAGGGGGATTCAGACTAACAGACACAATTATTGTGTTATTGGGGTGAGAATTGGGGAATAGGGCCACTAGGCTTACTATTTTTTTTTTTAGGCCAGATCATCACTTAATTAGTTATATTATTTTGAATATAGCTGGTTAAGCTAAAGTTATCTGGGTATACATTCCCAAGTAACTTTGAAATTGATGATATTCAAACATAGCAGTTCAGTTTCAAAGTTATCAGAGTAAGTTTATCTGGACAACTTTACTCAAGGATATTCAGAGAGACCTTTATGCCACTGCATATCCATCATAATTTGCCTGGTTAACTTTAGCAAAACAAATTATCTGTTTTAGAGTTATTTGAATCTTGGCCTCATACATTTTTAAATTATCAAAGTTCAATTATTAGGTTAGAACACTTTCAAATTACTGTAAAGAATTATTGTTAAATAAGCTGCTTTACATGATTTTTTTTTTTATTTTAGCAGTTTATTTAAATAATTTGGAGGGAATTTTCAAAGAGTTATGTGGGTATCATGTACTTAAAAATATCAACTACCCAAATAAGTAGCATGTACGAGTGGATAGGATATTTTATAAACCTCGCACATATGTGCCTATTTGCCATATTGAGTGCAAATTTCAACAGGGATAAAGCTGAGTGTTCTGGAGCATTTCAGGCTGGGGTTCATAATCATGTGCACAAATTTCTATTTTGAAAATGGTACATATACCTATCTGACCTTGACCAGACACTTTTATACCTGCTAATTGATTCATGCATTTGAAATTGAACATCTTTTGTCTGCAGTTTTTGGGTGGGAGGTCTTGGTCAAGTGATGTATGCAATGTGAAAACTTGATTCAGAATGTACTTTCTCCACCCCAAAGAAGAAAGAGGATCAGTGAACACCAGGAGTTCTTTATTCAGCACATAGCTTTTTATTATGCTATGTGCTGAATAAAGAACTCCTGGAGTTCACTGATCCTCTTTCTTCTTTGGTCGCTACTGCAATATTGGATCAGTTTCCGGTTTGTTTGTTTTTTTAGTTTCTCCACCCCATCCTTTGCTGCAGCTAAAGCATACATTGTCATAGAGCACTCATACTTTTATCCACAATCTTAGCAATTTTCACAATGCTGTTTTATGTACATAAGCCTATATTTGCCTGTGTACAAATCTTAGAAAACTGCAGTCTGTTAATGTAAATTCATCTTAGTTAAAAGGCCTTGGTTTGATTTTAAGCCTTCAGCTCCATAAGATAAAGCATTAACAACTAGAAAATGGCTTGCCCATTGGAGATTATTACTTAATTGTGAACACTGACAATAATGTGTATTATTTAAATTACTTTTCTATTCTGATACTAAAATAACAAGACCAGATATAAATCTTTTTTTTTCCTGGTCTTTTGCTGTGCCCGACATAGTAATCAAGTGAAAACAGTGGGTGCAAAAATATTATTAAATTCAAGAATGAATGGAATATGTGTAGCGGATTATTAACAGATAGAGTCTGTACTGCAGTATTGCTGCATCTAGGGAAAATTATAGATCAGTTGAACCTAGTAATTTTATCTGATGTTACTGCCTCTCTGTTTTTTTGTTTCTGCAAAGTGATATATGTTGTAGTCTTGTAGTTTTGTGACACAGTAACTTCATATGGTATTATTATTAACATAGGGTACAGTATTCTTTGCATATGGTAAAAGAGGTATTTCACAGACTAGTTTTACGATGTGAATGTCCTATACTAAATCTCAATAGTTTTATTAAAACATGACCATACCTGCTTTATATGATCAAGACTTTCAATCATATATAACTTTCTGGTAAGATTTGGAATAAAACTAAAATGAAAAGAACTTACTTGGCAAAGCATTTCATTTTATGTGAAACACAAGGGCTTAAATTATAAGCTTCAGGATGATTCATGAGAAATAATATATGCATATAAACTATATCATTTTCTTAGCATATTTTCACAATCAACATAACAGGGTACTTTAAGAAGGAACCTTGGGTCAACCTTCTATGCAGTGAATGGAGAGCATAATTTTATGAGAGGAAAACTGCATTATGCAAACAGTATTTGACATGAATATTTAACAAAGACAGAAAGTAGAAATGAGGACACTATTGTTAAGTAGGTCACAACAAATGAAAGCATAACCAGTCCTTTATACTGATGTGTTTTTGAAAACACAGAACATCTGAGGGGAAGGGAAAGAAATCATGCAGCCATCAATGCAATCAATAAAAACAACATATTTTCACTAAGTATATTTATTTTTAGGGACTGGACAAAAATAGGAATTGAGCAGAAATCTAAATTACATCCAGATAAAAAGGTAAGACCACAATTTGCATATCAAATATTGGAAGTTTGACTTGCTCAGTGCTGAATACTTCCATCCGCACTGACACCACTGCAGTTAGTATGAGTCCTAAAAATATTTTACAATGTGCAGGCCACTATTCTAGGGATGCTACCGATACTAACTACCGATCCTGGCAGCATCAGTTATTGCCTTGACAGTAATGCTGGTACTATAAGCTGCTGACCTTGCTTTAAGAGTATTACTGCTACAGTAATGTAGGTAGCTTACACTACTCCAGCGTTGCTGCCGACGCAATGGAATACACTGATGACTCACCGTACAAAATACAATTCAAATTTTGGTGTCACCTTAGTAACAGACACACAAACACCTTTCACTTCCAGAAACCTTTTGAAGTAACACCTGGAAACTTGATTTTTAGTCATCCTGAGATTTCATGGATTAGTGGAGGTGAGCAGGAAACACAAACAAACTCTCTCACAAAACAATTCTACATTCTCTTCTTCTTACTCCTACTTCCTCATTCCCCTTCCCTCTTAGTTACTCACCCCTTCCCTCTCAGTCACTCACCCCTCCCTCCCACTTACCCCTTCCCTTCAAGCACACACTCCTTCTTGCCACTCACCCCATACCTTCCCTTTCAGCCACTCAACCATTTGGGAGTGCTGGACAAGAAGGTAGGTATGGGGGTTTACTTGGGAGTTTGGAAGGGGGGTCATCTATCAAATAAGACCATTGATTCATGAAGGCGGGAGGGGGAATTGGCAGACTTCCTTAGGTATTTCAGCCCAACTCTTATCTATAACTTTATGGGGAGCTTGATGGTTGAGGATCATGAGCTCACTTGCCTGTTTTTTGCAATCCATTCAGAGGAAAGGGGCCATGGCTATTGGGGGGGGGGGGGGGGGGGGACGGGACTTGTTGTTTATTTTTAAATGTGTTGGTGCTTAAAGTTAGCCACTACCATAACTTCTACTTAACACTTCTATAGCGCTTCTCAACATATGCAGCATTGCACAAATAACGCATAAGAGACAGTTCCTGCTCTTTAGAGCTTACAATATAATCAAGACAAGGTGAAGCAACTTGGGAAGTTTCATATAGTAGGACAATGGTTAAAATTAGTTGTTAATGAAGCTGAAGGCGGACAATCGATCTTAAAATTAAAAGCAGCCTCAAAAAGGTGGGTTTTTAGATGGGATATAAAGAAGGGGAGAGAGGGAGCATGATGCACCGGCTCAGGAAGTCTATTCCAAGCACATGGTGCAGCTTGGTGGAAAGCATGGAGTCAGAAATCAGCCATAGATTACAAGGGTATACATAGGAGTGATTTGTCTGATTAGCGGCGTATACGAGATAGAGTATAAAAAGAGATAAGAGAGGAGAGTTATTGAGGAGCTACAGAATGAAGGCATTTGTAAGCAGAGTTATAGGGTGATTCTTGAAGTTGGTGGTGCATCAGGAAATTTGCTGCTGCCATGTGACCAACTCTCCAAGCTGCCTCCCCAGCTTCACATCATCAATAAAAGCCAGGCCCAAAATGTCTCTTTTGACATTCTAACATGTGTGACATTGAACTGGCCTTTGATGATGATGATGGCAGGCTGTGGGAGGTAGTTCAGAGTGTTGGCAGCCCAGAACAGGAGCAGAGCTTTATTTTATCGGTAACTGATGCTGTCAGTTAGGAAAAGTTCATGGCAATCTGTTGCCTGAGGGCAAGGGCTAGGAGAGGATGAGATGCCTTCCCCTCTGCTGCTACACTGGCTAAGGTACCCAAAAGGGATGCACTCTCCAAGAGACAGCCCACACCAACTCACCATACAAAATAAAATTCAAATTTTGGTGTCACCTTAGTAACAGACACACAAACACCTTTCACCTCCGGAAACCTTTTGAAGTTACACCTGGAAACTTTTGATTTTCAGTTATCCTGAGATTTCATGGATTAGTGGAAGTGAGCAGGAAACACAAACAAACTTTCTCTCTCTCACAAAACAATTCTACTCTTTCATCTTCTTACTCCTACTTTCTCATTCCCCCTTCCCTCTTAGTCACCCACCCCTTCCCTCTCAGTCACTCACCCCTCCCTCCCACTCACCCCTTCCCTTCAAGCACTCACTCCTTTTTGCCACTCACCCCATACGTTCCCTTTCAGTCACTCAACCCATCCCTCCTAGTCATTACCTTGCAGAGCCTCTTCTCACTGGGGAGGGATGGGAACCTTCCAGTAGGGATGTGCAGAGGGACTGATATGTTACATTCGGTATTCGTATTTGGGGGGGGTGTAGATACATTGCATTCAGCAAGGGGGGGCCCAATGCATTCATGCATTCCATTCTAATTTGTTTCCAGGCTAAAATCAAATTAACTACAACCCCTCACCCTCCTGCCCCCCCCCAAGACTTGCCAAAAGTCCCTGGTGGTCCAGTGGGGGTCTGGGAGCCATCTACTGCACTCATGCCGTCGGCTGCCGGTATTCAAAATGGCACCGATAGCCTTTGACCTTACTATGTCACAGGGGCTACTGGTGCCATTGGTCGGCCCCTATCACATGGTAGGAGCAATGGATGGCTGGCGTCATCTTGTGCTCCTACCATGTGACAGGGGCCGACCAATGGCACCGGTAGCCCCTGTGACATAATAAGGGAAAGGCTATCGGTGCCATTTTGAATACTGGCAGCCGACGGCCCGAGTGCAGGAGATGGCTCCAGGACACCCAGGGACTTTTGGCAAGTCTTGGGGGGGACTCCTGACCTCCCCAAGACTTGCCAAAAGTCCCTGGTGGTCCAGCGGGGGGCATGGAGCCATCTCCTGCACGCGGGCCGTCGGCTGCCAGTATTCAAAATGGCGCTGATAGCCTTTGCCCATACTATGTCACAGGGGCTACCTGCGCTATTTTGAATACCAGCAGCCAATGGTGTGAGTGCAGTAGATGGCTCCCGGACCCCCGCTGGACCACCAGGGAGTTTTTTTTTCCAAGTCTTGGGGGGGTCAGAAGGGTGGGGGTTTTGTTTAAATTTGCTCCCTTAGACGGCCGAATAATTCAGTGAAGATTTGTTATATTCATGGGAACCGGGATACGTTTCGCTTCCCCATGAATACAACAAATATGGCCCTATACATTGTGGATTGCCAATACGTTGCAAACGAATGCACACCCCTACCCTCCAGCATATCACCACAGAATCCTGCAGACCAGGGCCAGTGCTAGCTATTTTGCTGCCCTATATAAACAATTTCCATGCTGGCTCCTCCTCATTCTGATTTTTTTAAAATGTTTAATTTGTATTCTTTTTCTACTCAGGGCCAGTGCAAGGTATTAGGCACTCTAAGTAAATCTTATAGCTTTGTGTCCAGGCCTCCACCTGCCACAGCCCTCTCCACAATCAATTTAAAATTATGCATTTATAATCCAAAATTTAAAATGAAAAAGGACACTCAATGTACAGTCTTTTGAAGTTAAACTATCACAACAACATGTATATTCTATGTAATGCACTGCTGTGGTGTCAACCAGAAAAGTATTCATAAAAAACAAAAACACACTTGAAACATATGGTATTAAGAATATTGTAATGCATATTGGGTGTGGGCTTGGTCTTCAGAAAGCCATGAACAAATTAAAATACAAACCTCACATTCCAAAACAGCACTAACTTCCAGCTCCGGTGATATGATACAGACTTTCAGATACTTGAAAGGTTTTAATGATCCAAAGACAATGACAAACCTTTTCCGTTGAAAAAAAATCAGCAGAACCAGGGGTCACGATTTGAAGCTCCAAGGAAGAAGTCTCAGAACCAATGTCAGGAAGTATTTCTTCATGGAGAGGGTGGTGGATGCCTGGAACACCCTTCTGGAGGAAGTGGTGAAAACCAAAACTGTGAAGGACTTCAAAGGGGCATGGGATAAACACTGTGGATCCATAAAGTCTAGAGGATGTGAATGAAGAGAGGGTGGCTTGCGGGAAAGACGGCTACTACCTGGAGATAATACCCTTATTCAATAGACATACACACGGTTAATGCGACTCCGTCAGTGCTCCATGCTTCAACAGCAAGAGGAAATGTGGAAAAAAGGATTTGTATTCACCAAAAAAGCAGGGAGTAGCTTTCTTGTTATGGCGGTTACTACCCCAAACCAAACAAGCCTGATACTTCACTTTCAATGCATATCCAGTGTAGCTCTCTGCTTCAACAACAGGGGCGAATGAAAAATAAGATGATTTTATATTCAGACAACAACCAACAAGCACAGAATTACACAGTTTGGGTAAACAAATAAGCATGGGTGTAGCTTGCTTGTTATAGCGGTTACTACCCCTAATCAATTAAGCCTGATACTTCATTTTCAATACATTTCCAGAGTAGCTCTCTGCTTCAACAGCAGGGGGAATAAAGAAAAGTGGATTTATATTCAGAGAACAACCAAAAGGACTGAATTGCACAGGCTGGGTAAACAAATAAGCGGGGGAATAGCTTTCTTATTGAGGTGGTTACTACCCCTAACCAATTAAGCTTGATCCTTCACTTAGAAGCAGTTCCAGTACTGCTCTCTACATTAATGGAGGGGGTGGAAGGGAAATTGAACCAAAATGTTACATTAATGGTGGGGGTGGAAGGGAAATAGAACCAAAAGGTTACTAAAGGCCAAGAGGAACAGATAAGTGTGAGAGGAGAATAAAAAAGTGTGAATGCTTGCTGGGCAGACTGGATGGGCCATTTGGTCTTCTTCTGCCGTCATTTCTATGTTTCTATGTTTTAACTAGTAACAACTCTACCTATGAAAAGGAAGCACTGCAAATTTTATACCAGGCCTTAAAACACAAATATACCACTTATCAAGAAAACAGAACAAACCAAGTTGCTATAGATACCTACCCAGAAAATACAGTCTAGCAAAATACCTCACCTTGGTCACACATGCAGAACACAGACTAAATACAGAATAAAGAGACCATAAATAGAAACATGTAGACAAAAACTGAATTGGAAATTACAAAATGTCATACTTTATATGTAATACACTAATGGAAAAACAGAAACATCACCATTCCTCAGAAACCATCAAGCAATAAAATCAAGAAATCTAAAGCTTCAATTATAATAGTAAAGCCAAACTAATACAAAGAATTAATATATCAAAACAACTGATGAACAGAACAATATCCAGTAATTAAAAATGCATATATTATTTTTTTTACAATAAAATAAAATACCAATAAAATATTTCAAATCATCATACAGGTCAAATAACACCCAATTAATTTAAATCAATAAGAATAAAAAAAAAATCACTCACTCTCCATACCTGGGAACTTTTGATTATTGGACACTCTGAGATTATCATGGATTAATGGGAGAAGGAAGGTACACAGACTTACTCCTCTTTCATATACATACATGTTCATTCTGATGCTCACACAGACATACACAATACTAGGGATGTGCATTCATTTTCAATGAATGTGCAATCCGCAACGCATAAGTTCCTGTTTGTTTGATTCGTGGGTTCGTAAAACGCATGGCGATCCTCCACGAATGAAACATATCATATTATTTTCATTCTTTTGGTTTGCAGTGATTTTGTAGTGGCTATTTGAAATAGGAGAAGGCCATTTTGGAGTATCCATAGCAACAACCAGCCCTTTCCTGTGATTCATACGTGATCTCACAACCCTGTCATAGAGTGGGTCAGACAGGTTGGCAAGGAGACCAGAATACCAACATATCAGAGCTAAGCATTTTTCTAATGCAGCCAATCGCTGCTCTCATTGCTCTGTGATGCTGTTCCTGCTGTACTATTTATACCTTAAGCCCATGGTGTGCCACATACTTTCTTCTCAGCTGTTGTTTGGGGAGGTGGCTTTACTTAGAGCTAGTCTGAGTGTCTCAAATCTATATTCAATTGCTATTGCTTGCTACTTTGATAGAATTTTCCATTGAAAAAGATATTTGTTCATTTTTGCTGCTGTGCCAGCCAGGCTTTTTATACTGCACTTTTTTTTTATTGTACTCAGACTGTCTCTCTGTCTCTCCGACTGAGACAAGCTGCCAGCAGTGGCATTTTGCTGTGGATCTTAACCCCCCTGGGGTAGGTTGCAGGCACAGTATGGGTGGTGTGGGTGAGGGATAGTGTGAGAGTTGCAGTGGCTGTCTGGGAATTGATATTTTCAAACAAGAAGCAGCATCACTATGAATTGTGCTTGCTCAGGCTTCCAGTCTTTTCTCTGGAGTTTAATTTTTTTTTGTGCACATACAGAAGACTCAATTGTAGTGTACAGCAAGGCACTGCACTGTGTGTAGTTTCCAGACTCAAATATATTGGTACAGAGGTGTTCATTCACCAATAAAAAAATAATTATTTTAATTGAAATCCCTAGTAGGCAGTGATATTAAATCCATGAAGTCAGGGAAAGGTAGACGAGTGAGGAGGCACTTCAAAAGGCAGTGCCAGTCTCCCATTAAAGTTAAAAAGGGAACTGTTCCAATCTAAAATCTCTGGAGGGGCAGGCAGTTCCATCCGGAAAAAGCTGAAATTTAAAGATGATACACCGCCACCACCTGTTTCTGACCCTATTGTTTTGAAGCTGAGGGAAAGGGAGGCTGAGCCATGCAAGAAAAAAGAGTGAGACGCAAAAGCAGCAGTGTGACAGCAGACTCTAGCTAGTGGTGACGATGTAATGCAGACACTGAATCTGATTCTGATGAAGAATCATCTTCTGTGGGATTCTCATCATCAGAAATGGAAGAAGTAATAGCTGAAGAAGGTTTAGGAGGATTAGTTAGTTCTGTCTTAGCTTCCACTTCAGTGCTGCAGAGGAGAGATGAAACTGATGATGATGAGGAGAAAGAGCAGTCAGCACAGGCACAGAGTGTGACTGATGCCCCTGGCATTGCTTCTCAGGGTGCACACACTACTTCAACTCCAGTGCCAGCATCCACCCCAAAGACTATAAAGAAGGGATTACGAAAGAAATCTGTGATCTGGAGCCACTTTAAAGTGACGGAGGACCGCATTTTGCTCAGTGTAATTACTGTGCCAGGGCTATTAGCAGAGGCAAGCAAATGGGACATCTAACTAATTTTGGCATGATGCATCATATGCAGAAGCAACACCCAACAGTACTGCCATCTGGGGATGGTGGCAGTACCAGTCAGGGGACCCCTTTTTCCAGGCAGAGTAAAGTGGTTGAAAAGAACAGAGTCATCCCAGGCCCTCAGCCCCTTCTAGCAGTCAGGTGGAAGGCCAGCACTCCCCTGCCATGCGTCAGAAGCGACAACCCACCATGGAGGACATGGGGTGGTGTTCAGTAATGCTATCCTGAAGAAGGAGGCAGGCAGCTTCAAAAGTTGTAACCAGGAGCATTGGGTAAAATGATTGCCCTTGATGACCAGCCCTTGCAGGTAGTGGAGAATGTGGTTTCAAACATTTGCTGAAGGTCTTAGTTCCAAATTACAAAGTCCCCTCCAGAACCACATTAGCAGAAAGGTCATCCCCAGCCTGTACAACCAGTGCTGCAGTCGCATCCAAGCGCTGCTAGCTAAGGCAGAGGGGACTGTGCATTTCACCTGCGATATCTGGACCACCATGAATGCTGCACACTCTTACCTCTCCCTGACAGCACACTGGTGGGACTTGGCTGAGTCAGGGGCAGGCAGCAGTAAACAAGTATCAGGGTGGAGGTGGGCTTTACTGCACACCAACCTGATGGATGATGCCCATACCGCAGCCAATATTCTAGCATACATCACAGATGCTGGCGGGCTGGCAGCTACACTAGCGAGACAGGAATTTTCAGGCAGGGTTCTTTGTCACAGACAATGGTGCAAACATAGTAAAGGCAATATCCGATGGACACTTCCAGAACATCCAATCTTTTGCACACACTCTGCACCTGGTCGTGAAATCAGCTCTGGGGTTGGAGTCCAAGCACCAAGAGAATGAATACCTGCAGGACTTAATACACAAGTGCTGGAACATAGCAGCACACTTCCACAGAAGTGTGAAGGCGTGGCAGGTTCTCCGTGAAAAGCAGACTGATTTGAGGATGCCTCACAAGCATCTCATTCAAGACATTGGCACCCGGTGGGAATTTCACCTATATGATGCTGCAAAGGTTAGTGGAGCAGCAGACACCCCTTCATGAACTTTCTGTGGAAATGGACATAGGTGTAGAGAGTCCCCTAGGGCATCATGATTGGTTAGTCATGAGTCAGCTGGTAAAAATCCTGCAGCCCATCAAGGATGCCACGGAGGAGCTAAGTTCCAGAAGTGCCACCTTGGCTGACATCATCCCTATAGTTAATTTTCTGGAGGAAAATTAGGAGGGCTTTAAACAGGAAGAAGGAATGATAGCAGAGCTGCTGCATTGTCTGGACATTTTGCAGAAGCAAGTGCAAGAGAGATTAAGACCTTTAACAAAAGACCACAGATACATGCTCACCACAGTCTGTGATCCCCATGTGAAAGGAAACTCGCCCTACAGGCCGATTGTCTCATATTTGTGAAGGACCTGCTGTTAGTATGCATCTGTGAACAGGAGCGCCATAGGCGGAGACAGATTAGGCATGAAGCAGCGGAGGAAACAGTGGGCACTTCAGAGAGTCATGCAAGCTCAAGCTTGAGCAGAACTGTGTCAGTGACAGCTAGTACTTCCTCCTCCACTTCAGTACGCCAAAGCCATGTTGCTCCTAAAAAATCATCTGTTCTGGAACAGGCTAGAGCGAAAGCAGCTGGCAAGAAGGACTCTCAGCCCACCCAAGTAAAGGAGACAGCAGCACAAATGTCAGTGACATGGTATCTCACAGAGCCCATAGAGGACATGCAGACAGATCCACTGGCATATTGGGCACACAAGTCCACTGTCTGGTAGGGATGTGAATCGTTTTTCAACGATTAAAATTATCGTCCGATAATGTTTATATCGTCTTAAATCGTTATAGAACACGATACAATAGAAATTCTAACGATTTATCGTTAAAAATCGTTAAATCGTGTTAGTGCGCACTAACTCGAGTTAGTGCGCACTAACTCCCCGTTAGTGCGCACTAACTCGATTTAGTGCGCACTAACTGAAAATGATACAAATAAACACTTTCCAGGTCACTGAAGGTCAGTTAGGAATGAATATGTGTTCCTATTGGCTGGCTGCCCTCTTATCTATTGATGTTACCAAGGTTACCACTGAGGTGATGGTTGGGGGGATGGGAAATGGAACTGGAAAACTAACGAACACCAACAGAAAATGAAACAAAGTGTTCACACTTCCCAGGTCAGTAAAGGTCACTTAGGAATGAATATGTATGTATGTATTCCTATTGGCTGGCTGTGCTCTTATCTATTGATGTTACCAATATGGTTGGGGGGATGTGAAATGGAAACAGTTGGAAGCTTGACAAAAAAAGTAATGTAATGATCAGCACTCACATGACTAGAACTTGTTTGTTTATTATTTTTGTTAGCAGGCACCTGAAATGCTAGTGCATGTTGAATTGCCAATCACTGTGCATTTTAGAAAGGTGGTCCTGGCTGGAACTGTACACAGTTCAAATATATGTAATTGATTGTTGGTAAGTGTATTTTTTAAGTAGCCACACTGGCACCAGTATGTTTACTTTTCCTCCTACTTAACTCACTAGCTCAGCTTTGTAAGAAGGGCTTCTCTGCTTGTGTGTTGTTTTTGTTTGGTGTGAGGAGAGCAGAAACATCAGATCTTTATTCAATCTACTACAGTCATCTCTTACAGTGCCCTATCCCTATTAATACCAGGAGTGTTGTGATCTTCCTGCACACAGTGCCCTAACCCTGATACCAGTCTGAGACAGCTCCCTCCCTGCATTACTAGTGAGAGGCTGGCTTCACAGACAGGGGGGAGCTGCCTGACCCTCACTCCTGACTTCCCCCATGTCCCAGCTAGTGAATGGTGTGTGGGTGAGGGGGGGGGGGGGGGGGGGGAGGATGGTGAAGTCTGAGACAGCTCCCTCCCTGCATTACTAGTGAGAGGCTGGCTTCACAGACAGGGGGGGAGCTGCCTGACCCTCACTCCTGACTTCCCCCATGTCCCAGCTAGTGAATGGTGTGTGGGTGAGGGGGGGGGGTGGATGGTGAAGTCTGAGACAGCTCCCTCCCTGCATTACTAGTGAGAGGCTGGCTTCACAGACAGGGGGGAGCTGCCTGACCCTCACTCCTGACTTCCCCCATGTCCCAGCTAGTGAATGGTGTGTGGGTGAGGGGGGGGGGGGAGGGTGGTGAAGTCTGAGACAGCTCCCTCCCTGCATTACTAGTGAGAGGCTGGCTTCACAGACAGGGGGGAGCTGCCTGACCCTCACTCCTGACTTCCCCCATGTCCCAGCTAGTGAATGGTGTGTGGGTGAGGGGGGGGGAGGATGGTGAAGTCTGAGACAGCTCCCTCCCTGCATTACCAGTGAGAGGCTGGCTTCACAGACAGGGGGGAGCTGCCTGTCCCTCACTCCTGACTTCCCCCATGTCCCAGCTAGTGAATGGTGTGTGGGTGAGGGGGGGGGGTGGTGGATGGTGAAGTCTGAGACAGCTCCCTCCCTGCATTACTAGTGAGAGGCTGGCTTCACAGACAGGGGGGAGCTGCCTGACCCTCACTCCTGACTTCCCCCATGTCCCAGCTAGTGAATGGTGTGTGGGTAAGGGGGGGGGGGGGGAGGATGGTGAAGTCTGAGACAGCTCCCTCCCTGCATTACTAGTGAGAGGCTGGCTTCGCAGACAGGGGGGAGCTGCCTGACCCTCACTCCTGACTTCCCCCATGTCCCAGCTAGTGAATGGTGTGTGGGTGAGGGGGGGGGGGGGGAGGATGGTGAAGTCTGAGACAGCTCCCTCCCTGCATTACTAGTGAGAGGTTGGCTTCGCAGACAGGGGGGAGCTGCCTGACCCTCACTCCTGACTTCCCCCATGTCCCAGCTAGTGAATGGTGTGTGGGTGAGGGGGGGGGGAGGATGGTGAAGTCTGAGACAGCTCCCTCCCTGCATTACTAGTGAGAGGCTGGCTTCACAGACAGGGGGGAGCTGCCTGACCCTCACTCCTGACTTCCCCCATGTCCCAGCTAGTGAATGGTGTGTGGGTGAGGGGGGGGGGGGAGGATGGTGAAGTCTGAGACAGCTCCCTCCCTGCATTACTAGTGAGAGGCTGGCTTCACAGACAGGGGGGAGCTGCCTGTCCCTCACTCCTAACTTCCCCCATGTCCCAGCTAGTGAATGGTGTGTGGGTGAGGGGGGGGGGGGTGGATGGTGAAGTCTGAGACAGCTCCCTCCCTGCATTACTAGTGAGAGGCTGGCTTCACAGACAGGGGGGAGCTGCCTGACCCTCACTCCTGACTTCCCCCATGTCCCAGCTAGTGAATGGTGTGTGGGTGAGGGGGGGGGGGGAGGATGGTGAAGTCTGAGACAGCTCCCTCCCTGCATTACTAGTGAGAGGCTGGCTTCGCAGACAGGGGGGAGCTGCCTGACCCCTCACTCCTGACTTCCCCCATGTCCCAGCTAGTGAATGGTGTGTGGGTGAGGGGGGGGGGGAGGATGGTGAAGTCTGAGACAGCTCCCTCCCTGCATTACTAGTGAGAGGCTGGCTTCACAGACAGGGGGGAGCTGCCTGACCCTCACTCCTGACTTCCCCCATGTCCCAGCTAGTGAATGGTGTGTGGGTGAGGGGGGGGGGAGGATGGTGAAGTCTGAGACAGCTCCCTCCCTGCATTACCAGTGAGAGGCTGGCTTCACAGACAGGGGGGAGCTGCCTGTCCCTCACTCCTGACTTCCCCCATGTCCCAGCTAGTGAATGGTGTGTGGGTGAGGGGGGGGGGTGGTGGATGGTGAAGTCTGAGACAGCTCCCTCCCTGCATTACTAGTGAGAGGCTGGCTTCACAGACAGGGGGGAGCTGCCTGACCCTCACTCCTGACTTCCCCCATGTCCCAGCTAGTGAATGGTGTGTGGGTAAGGGGGGGGGGGAGGATGGTGAAGTCTGAGACAGCTCCCTCCCTGCATTACTAGTGAGAGGCTGGCTTCACAGACAGGGGGGAGCTGCCTGACCCTCACTCCTCCGGGGTATTGTGATCTTCCTGCACACAGTGCCCTATCCCTGATACCAGGGGTGTTGTGATCTTCCTGCATGCAGTGCCCTATCCCTATTAATACCAGGAGTGTTGTGATCTTCCTGCATGCAGTGCCCTATCCCTATTAATACCAGGAGTGTTGTGATCTTCCTGCATGCAGTGCCCTATCCCTGATATCGGGATGTGTGCAAGAAGATCACAACACCCCCGGTATCAGGAATAGGGCACTGTGTGCAGGAAGATCACAACACCCCTGGTATTAGGGATAGGGCACTGTGTGCAGGAAGATCACAACACTCCTGGTATTAATAGGGATAGGGCACTGTGTGCAGGAAGATCACAATACCCCTGGTATCAGGGTTAGGGCACAAGTTCTAGTCACATTGACTGATCACATTACTTGTTTTGTCAAGCTACCAACTGTTTCCATTTCCCATCCCCCATATACTGTCAGTAGGAAACTTGGTAACATGAATAAATAAGAGGGCAGCCAATAGGAATACATATTCATTCCTAAACTGACCTTAACTGACCTGAAAAGTGTCAAATTGTATCATTTTCAGTTAGTGCGCACTAACTCCCAGTTAGTGCGCACTAACGGGAGATAGTGCGCACTAACTCGAGTTAGTGCGCACTAATCGGAAAAAACGATTTTTAACGATTTTTTAACTAAAAAATCGTGGCTAAGATGATTTTCTTGCCCTGCCACACGATTTCTATCGTTAAGACGATATGGAAAACGATTCACATCCCTACTGTCTGGCCACACCTAGCCAAAATGGCTCAGTTATATCTGTCATGTCCACCAACCAGTGTGCCCAATGAACGTGTATTTTCAATGACAGGGGATATCATGAGCCCTCATCACTCAAGGCTGGCACCAGAGTTGATGGAAATGCTAGGGTTTTTGAAAATAAACATGCCTTTGCTTGGGTTTCCAGATTTTTTTCTGTTAATGGCAAGATGAATAAAAGCAATTAAAAGCCTTGCAGCAGCTCCAACTGCCTCATATGCTCCAGATAATATCAGCACATGTACCTGACCTCAACTGCTGTGCCTGTCCGTCCAGCCCTTATGTCACTACAAGGGGCTGACCCCAAACGCTGTGGCTGTCTGTCCAGCCCTTACGTCACTATAACAGCCTGACGCTCTGCCTGTCTGTCCATCCCTTATGTCACTACAAAGGCCTGACCTCAACTGATGTGCCTGCCCGTCTAGCCCTTACGTCACTACAAGGGCCTGACCCCAAAGGCTGTGCCTGTCTGTCCAGCCCTTACGTCACTACAAGGGCCTAACCCCAAATGCTGTGGCTGTCTGTCCACTGTCTAGCCCTTATGTCACTACAAGGGCCTGACCCCAAACGCTGTGCCTGTCTGTCCAGCCCTTATGTCATTACAAGGGCCTGACCCCAAATGCTGTGCCTGTCTGTCCAGCCCTTTTGTCACTACAAGGGCCTGACCTCAACTGATGTACCTGCCCATCCAGCCCTTACGTCACTACAAGGGCATGACCCCTAACGCTGTGCCTGTCTGAATTTAGTTCTAGTATCTCTATTTTCAGTTTCATGTATTTGTGCATCATTTCTTTCCAGAAAATTATTTTTCCTGTTTTGCAACATTTGGAATGTAAGAACATTATAATCTGACTTAAGATGTTTGGAGCTTGCATATTTCATATGCTCAATACTTTTCATCACCTTTATAATATGGGCCAGTCTTCCTAAATCTTTCTTAGGTGCCAACATTAATGTTTCTATTACTATAGAAAACTGGTGGTAGTTGTACTCTAGTTCATCCTCTGTGTTCCCATAGTTTACAGAGGCACTGTGTAGGGTACAAAGTCAACAAAGGTTAATATTGTAGATATGCCATTGGTCGGCCCCTGTCACATGGTAGGAGCACAAGATGGCACCAGCCATCCATTGCTCCTACCATGTGACAGGGGCCAACCAATGGCACCGGTAGCCCCTGTGACATAGTAAGGGCAAAGGCTATCGGCACCATTTTGAATACTGGCAGCCAACGGCCCAAGTGCAGGAGATTGCTCCGGACCCCTGCTGGACCACCAGGGACTTTTGGCATGTATTGGGAGGGTCAGAAGGGTAGGGGTGTTATTCATTAATGATACGTTGCATTCGTGGGGGTTTTCCATATGTTTCGGAACCCCACAAATGCAAGAATAGGGACCTATACATTGCGGATTGCACATTTGTTCAAAACGAATGCACATCCCTAGCTTGCGATCTATCTAATGTTTGAGTACTTGCCAGGTACTTGTGATGTGGACTGGCCACTATTGTAAACAGGATACTGGGCTTGATGGACCCTTGGTCTGACCTATTATGGCATTTCTTATATTCTTATGTTTTGTTAATTGATCCTATGTGTTGCTTATTTTACATGAGCTTCCAGAAAGATTTTCTTCACAATGGTGGATCTCATCTCAGGTAAGTATTATATTGGTAACTTTTAAATGGACACACAGGCATACATGTACACATGTATGTTGGCTTGCTGAATGCATACGTCCATTTTTTAACATATGCATACATATGCACGCATGCTATTAAATTGTCTGTATGCATGTATATGCACGCGTGATTTTATATGGACATGCCCATGTGCATTCAAATTCTACCTCTACCACTTAAGTTGGGGATTTTAATAGGCTTGCTCACCGAAGCAAATACCTATTTCCCCAATTTATTCCCACTTTGCCCAGTAAAGGTTAGGACTTCCTAACCGCCGAGCTAGATAGTCTCTCTTTTATCCTATTAGCACTGACCCTTCAAACCCTGCTGAATGTTCCAGATTTTTAAATTTTTATCTTATACTCCATTCATAGCAGAAGTAAAATAACATGGTAGGGGACCCTGGTGTGTACATGTGCATGTAAATACTTATGTGCATACATCAGATTACAGACATGGAATGCTTATGTCCCACCCATGCCCCACCCAGACTTCACCCAACCTAGCTTGATGGACTCCCTACCTGGGTAACATCAAGCTAGATTGAGAGACCATTGTACAAATCTTATCATTGTGTGAGTTTCCTCACTCTGAAGGACATCAAATCTTCACAAGAGTGTACCGTTATGTTCATACGTCTCACTCTGCATGTAAAAGTGGCCCCTAACCCCTAAGTGCCTTAATATGGAAAAAGTTGCCATTTTGACAGACAACTTGTGAGTTTTCCATCAAAAATGGCTTTTAAATATTGAACTCTGAGACAGTGCATAGCAACCCAGTCTTTGAGGCATGTGCTTTCATGCACCTATTCATTTCATTCATTTTACCACTAAACACATATCTAAAGAATGAACAAATGGATGTACAAAAAAAAAGATTCACACTTATGTAGGCACCCATAGAATAAGCATGATGTACCATTTGTTTTGTGTGTCTATTTGTTCATTTGTTAAATACACGCATAGCAGCAAAATTAATAAAATGAATATGTGCACAAATGCACATCACTAAAGCCAATCAAGTTTTCAGGATATCCTCAACAAAAATGTAGGAGATAGATTTGTATATAATGGAAGCGGTGCCTATAAATCTATCTCATCCACATTTGTTGTGGATATCCTGAAAACCTTACAGGTTATGTGTGCCCCTAGGACTCACTTGTGAAGCTTTGTTCTAAGATGATAACTCATAGAAAGCTCATTATTCATTCCTTTGTATATGCTTCAGTCCATTGACATGCGCATAGACACTAATGTTTAGCACTCACACTAAACCTTTAGTGGTTATGCTATTATTTAGCATACATGCTAAAATGGTTTAAAAGGTAAGCTATGGCTTTTTTGGGCATTAGTGAATTTGCCCCATTGTCTGTTTATCTTATCTAGTATCTGCTCTAGAAATATTACATATTTTCACAGAAAATGCTCCGCTACATTTTTCTTCATTGAAGCAGCTGAGATTTTGATTGCTTATGGAGTAAGTAATAATCATTTTCTACATTACACTGCAGTCTGATTAGAATGAGTTAGGTATAGGAGGGCTATAATTTTAAGAGATTCTGCTAAAGTCATTAAACTGAAAATTCTACATGGGTATCTTTTCTACTTCACAGATCGGAGAACTCAATTTATAGATGAAGAAATTAACATAATATTAAGGCCAGGAAAGTATAACTACATAATTGCTGGAAAGCTTGTAATAATATTTGGGATACAGGAGAGGAATGTATTGCTTGCCTCAGCTACTGCAGTCCGGACCCACAAATGAAGCAACATTTTTACTTATTTATCAGTATAATATTTTATCATTTTGTAAACGGGGAAAAAAAGAGATTTACAATGGAAATACATTTAAAACTGTATGGATATATTTTAGCAGTTTTATGCCCCCCCCCCCCCCCACAACCAATTATAATCACAAGGCATACAAATTTAACTGGTTGAAGAAGGTATAGCTGAATGCATTTCTAGTCAGGTTTTTGTTTTAGCTAGTCATCACACATTTTTAGCACAAACCAGCTAAATTTACTCACACAACATGAATCATGCAAATAGCAGTCCTAAGTTTTGTTGCACATATTTTGTCTGACTAGATGTAAGCAAGTTGTCAGTGACAAACCTAGTCAGTTAGGTTTGGCTGCAAATTCAACTCAAGATTAACAGGAAAATTCAGTGCATTTTTGAAAACCAACCTGATACTGATACAAGAGGTAACAGTGATCATAATATGATCAAATTTGAATTAATGACTGCAGGGAAGATGTTAAATAAATCTACTGCTCTAGCATTTAACTTTCAAAAGGGAAACTTTAATAAAATGAGGAAAATAGAAAAAAAACTAAAAAGGTACAGCTACAAAGGTAATGAGTTTAAATCAGGCATGGGTATAGTTTAAAAATACTGTCTTGGAAGCCCTGACCAGATGTATTCCATGCATTAGAAAAAGTGGAAGGAAGGCCAAATGACTTCTGGCACAGTAAAAAAGTAAGATGAAAGAAGCTATTTAATCCAAAAAAACATATCAAAAATTGTTATGTTACAGAGAGGGCGGCCTTAAGCGTGGGAAGCTCAGAGGCCATTGCAATCTGTTGCGCTCCACTGGCTGGGAGCGCTAGGGGTGAGATGTGTGCCTCTTGCGGTAAGACGGACCTTGTCTAGGGTCGAAGCTGACCAGGCCCCTGCCGACCTGCATGCCTGGATGAGGCCAAACATGCAAGGTTGGTCTCTGAGTGGTCCTCCGACTACTCCCAGACCTTTTGGACCTGCTGCAGGGAGCAGCAGAGGCGGCAGGCCGGACAAGAGATGAGGGTGGACAAGGGCTGAAGCTTGAAGGCTGAGACGAAGACATCACAGACGAGGGCTGATGCGAAGACATCACAGACGAGGGCTGGGAAGGTAGACATTGGCACTGTCTCTCAGGGTGCCCTACACAGCCCACCTTCACAGGCAGACCCAATGGGCTGGTCATGGACCACCCTGTCCCACTGCGTGCCCTACACAGCCTAAGAAGACTGGTCACGGACCATGTGGAGAGCGGGACGAGTGCAGGAAAGGAATCCAGCTGGCAGAGGCTCCAGTGACCGGAAACAGGAATTGGACAGAACAGATTTACCCTCAAGGTGGTCACCTGGAGGACTCGGGGAGCTGGAACGTTGAAGGAACAGACATCAGGAAGATCAGGAACAAATGGACCTCTCACCATCAAGAACATCAGGCCTTCAGGAACATCCGGAGGGCGGAGACGGAGGATGTCAGAAACATCAGGACATCAGAGACCGGAATCAGGAACTGCAGAGACAAAATGAAGAGGGATCCCTTAGAATACTGGAACACCAAGCAAGAGCAGGAACATGGAGTCCAAAAGGAAGGAAAAGCTCCTCAGACAACTGGCTCAGGACAACAGGCTCATTGCAAAGGCAAGGCTGACTGGAAGTTGAAGTCCCTTTATAGGGCTGCAGACAGGCGACTCCCTGGGAGGAGTTTGGATGGGCCACACTTAGCTGGCTCTATAACTGAGGGGAAGTGCTGTGGGCCGGCCCCTAGGGAGAAGGGCGTGGCCCAAACCAGGAAGTCCATGCAGACCCAAGTAAGCCTCAGGCAGGCCCCAAGGCCATCGAGGCCTCCCAGGCCCTGGAGCAAATCCTGGATAGTTCGTAGGCAAGACCCCGGCTTCGGAGCGGCCTCCAGGAAGAGGTAAGGAGCCTCCCATAGCACCGCTACAGGAGGATTCATAACATGTTAAAAGGATCCAACTGAAGGATCCTTTTAAAAAGCATAAGCACTGGTATGTTAGACATAAAACATTGATAAGGCAGGCAAAAAAAGAATTTGAAAGGAAGCTGGCTGTAGAAGCAAAAAATAACAAAACTTCATAATAAAATATTTTCTAAAAATATACAAAGCAGGAAGTTTTTGAGGGAGTCAGTTATCCCATTATATGATCAAGGAGTTAAAGGGGAACTTAGGGAAGACTACATTAATTCTTTGCTTTGCTGTTTACTGAAGAGGATATTGGGGAGATTTCCATGCCAGAAAAGGAATTTAATGGTGATGATATAAAAGAAATTAAACACATCACAGTGAATCTGGAAGATGTAATAGATCAGATTGACAAACTAAAAAGTAGCAAATCACCTGGACCAGATGCTTGATACCACTTAAAAGACCTAAAAAATGAAATTGCAGATCTATTACCAATAGTATCCTATCATTAAAATTGTCTATTATACTTGAACATTGGAAAGCATCTGTTATGATGCTGATTTTTAAAAGTGGCTCCAGGGGTGATCCAGGAAACTATAGAGCAGTGAGTCTGAGAGCAATGCTGAGAAAAATCATAGAAACTATTAGAGGTGTGAATCGTGTGATCGATCATCTTAACGATCGATTTTGGCTGGGGGGGAGGGAAATCTTATCGTCAGGTTTTTTTTTTTTTTTTTTAAATCGTTAAAAATCATAAATCGGGGAGGGCGGGAAAACGGCACACCAAAAAAACCCTAAAACCCACCCCGAACCTTTAAAACAAATCCCCCACCCTCCCGAACCCCTCCAAAATGTTTTAAATTACCTGAGGTCCAGTGGGGGGGGGGGTCCCGACGCGATCTCCCTCTCTCTCTGGCCACGGCTGCGTTGAGAAATGGCGCCGGTGGCCCTTTGCCCTTATCATGTGACAGGGCAAAGGTAGCGCCGGCGCCATTTTGGTTCCTGGCTCCCGACGTCACGCGTGCAGGAGATCGCCCCTGGACCCCCACTGGACCCCCAGGGACTTTTGGCCAGCTTGGGGGGGGGGCCTCCTTACCCCCACAAGACTTGCCAAAAGTCCAGTGGGGGTCTGGGAGCGACCTCCTGCACACGGGCCGTATTGCCAATCTTCAAAATGGCGCCGGCGCTACCTTTGCCCTCACTATGTCATACGGGCGACGGTGCACTCTAACGATTTTGGACGATTTTAAAATTATCTGATGATAATTTTAATCGTTCAAAAATGATTCACATCCCTAGAAACTATTCAAAAGAATAAAATCACAGAACATATAGAAAGGCATGGTTTAATGGTATACAGCCAGCATGGATTTACACATGGGAAGTCCTGCCCACTGATCTGCTACATTTTTTTGAAGATGTTTAATAAACATGTGGACAAGGATGATCTAGTGGATATAGGGGCAGATTTAAAAAAAGTACGTACGACCGGTGAGACAAAAGTACGCCGGATTTTAAAAGATACGCGTGTAGCTGCGCGTATCTTTTAAAATCCGTGGTCGGCGCGCGCAAGGCTGCGCAAAATCAGCAGCCTGCGCACGCCGAGCCGCACAGCCTACCTCTGTTCCCTCCGAAGCCGCTCCGAAATCGGAGCGGCCTCGGAGGGAACTTTTTTTTTGTCCCCCCCCACCTTTCCCTCCCTTCCCCTATCAAACCCACCCCCCAGCCCTAACTAAATCCCCCTACCCTACCTCCCCTTTCCTTCTGAAAATCCAAATACACTATGGGCTAGATTTTAAAAGCCCAGCGCGTGTAAATCCTGCCAGATTTATGTGCGCAGGGCACTTGTGCACCGGCGCGCCTATTTTGCATAGGCCACCGGCGTGTGCAAAGCCCCGGGATGGGCGTAAGTCCCGGGGCTTCGCTTGGAGGGTGTGTCAGGGGCGTGTTGGTGGTGGCGTGGCGTTCAGGAGCATGTCTCCGGGGGCGTGACGGTGGTCCGGGAGCAGGGCCGGAGGCGTGACGGCGGTCTGGGGGCGGGGCCGAGTGCTCCAGCACAGGGGCCTGTGCCGGGGCAGGGAGCCAGCGACGCGCGCAAATTACGCCTGCCAGAGGTGCCGGCGGCCTATACAAAATAGGCGCGCCGGCGCGCTGGTCTTTTAAAATCTACCCCATAGTGTATTTGGCTTTTCAGAAGGAAATTAAAGTTCCCATGAGAAACTCCTGAGAGTCAAGGGATAAGAGGCAATGATCTATTGCGAATTGCAAATTAATTAAAAGAGAAAAGAGAAAGAAATATAGGTATCTGTACTAGGACTGGTGCTTTTTAATATATTTATAAATGATGTGGAAAAGGGAATTACGAGTGAGGTGATCCAATTTGCATAGTAAGCAGCATAAATAGCTGTTAATTTTGGTGCCACCCCCCAGAGGTGCTGTCTCTCTCTCTCTCTCTCTCTCATTCTACATCCCTTCCCCACCCAAAAAATGCCAAAATGGAATTTGCAAAAAATTTACAAATTACATTATGGGTATATTGCATGACATTGTACAGCTTAATGCTATTGAAAAAGGTGTAGCTATTTTTGGTGTTAAAACTGTGCAATAGGGATGTGCAGAGGGACGCCATATGTTGCATTCGTGATTCAGATTCGTCGGGGAGCAGATACATTACATTCGGCCGTATGGGGCCCCGATGCATTAATACGGTGATTTCTATTTGTGTCCCAGCTAAAATTAAAATTAACTACAACCCCTCACCCTCATGACCCCCCCCCCCCCCCCAAGTCTTACCAAAACTCCCTGGTGGTCCAGCGGGGAATCTGGGAACCATCCCCTGCACTCTCACACCCCCGATGCCGGTTTCATCATGGCACCGATAGCCTTTGTCACAGGGGCTACCGGAGCCATTGGTCAGCCCCTATCACATGGTAGGAGCACAAGATGGCACCGATGGCCATGTGACAGGGGCTGAACAATGGCACCGGTAGCCCCTGTGACAAAGGCTATCGGTGCCATGATGAAACCATCACCGAGGGTATGAGTGCAGGGGATGGCTCCCGGGCCCCCCACTGGACCACCAGGGAGTTTTGGTAAGTCTTGGGCGGGGGTTCAGGAGGGTGGGGGGCTTGTTTAAATTTGTATTTAGGTGGCCGTATAATTCGGCAAAGATTTGTGTATTCGTAGGGAATCGTGATACGTTTCGCTTCCCCACGAATACTACGAATAGTGCAATATACGTTGTGGATCGCCAATACGGCGAAAACGAATGCACACCCATACTGTGCAATATCATTCAATATGGCTTTGTGAAGTCAGCCCACTTTTACAAAATTTCCACCCCAAATCCTCCCCAATCCCTCACCTTTTAAAAATTAGCATTACACCATGTGGCATATCACCATGTAGCATATCATTCATTATGGCTTCGTGAAGCCATAATGTTTCTGTGTTGTGAAATAATTAGCGGATTATGAGAAATTGCAGGAAGACCTTGCAAGACTGGGAGACTGGACATCCAAATGATAGATTAAATTTAATGTGGACAAATGCTAAGTGATGTACATGGGGAAAAGCATCCCACACCTTGGACCAAAATTATATTGTTGGCAAAAAAGTGTTTAGATGATGCCAATGTGTCAAATATGTCATTTGTGTTAGGATTAGTGAGTTTGGGGGCCCTGGGCCGAGGTGACAGATGGTACTGCCCAAAGAGAGGAGCCCTGTGAGCCTCACCATCGGGAGGCGAGGTCTCAACTGACGTCAGATACAGGAGAAGTCTAAAGTTTTTTATTAAAGAGTTACAAGGTCTGTGGAATGGGTGATACCCAAGGAGGATACCTCAGTTTAGTTAGAAGCAATCCACAGAGTAGGATACCCCGATGAGGTCTTCGGTAGAGATGGTAGTTGTCCGCAGAGCGGGGTACACCGAAGAGGCTTCAGTAGAGATGGTAAAGGTCTGTAGAATGAGGTATACTGGGAAGGGTCCTCAGTAGCAGCGGTAGTGGTCAGCAGAGTGGGGTACACCTATGAAGTCCTGGGTAGAGCTGGTAATGATCCACAGAATGGGGTGCACCAAAGGGGTCCTCAGTAGAGACGGTAGTGGTCTGCAGATCGGGGTACACTGATGAGGTACTTGGTAGAGATGGTAATGGTCCGCAGAGCAGGGTACACCAGAGAGAGTCCTCAATAGAGATGGTAATGGTCCACAGAGCGGGGTACACTAGAGAGGTCCTCAGTAGAATAGCGCATACTAACCCCGAAACAAATTTTTCCCGAAAAAATGTTAGCACATACTAATCCCGAAATTCGGGCCTCCCCAAATTTTAAAGCCCCGACCATGGTAAATACGAGATTTCCCATGGCAGGCCAAAAACGAAGCCCGAACTGTTAGGTTCAGGCTTCGCACATCCCTAGTCATTTGAAGGAATAGATCTTGTATTATTGACAGTCATACATAACTTGGGAATCCAGCTGGACTATGAATTAACTATGAAAGATCATGTGTGTAAGCTGGTGAAAACTGGGTACTTCAAGTTGCATATGTTATGTCGATTAAAGCCATTTCTGGAGACTGATGATTTTGGGTTAGCTATGCAAATGATGGTACTAAATAATATTGACTATTGTAACTCACTTCTTATAGGATTACCAAAAAAGTGACTAAATTGGTAGATACAAAATTCCATGGCTGGAGTACTTTGTGGAGTGGGGAGGTATGAACATATCATATCTGCAAAGGTCCTTCATTGTTTGCTAGTAGCTTTTAGAATCTGTTCTGAAGTGTTAGTAATAATACATTAGTACTCTATAAATTGGAAAATGAATGTTTGAGATCTAGATTACAGTGGTATGTGCCAGAAAAGGAACTATGGTCTGTGAATAAAGGTCTTTTAGTGACTGCCTCAGTGAAGCAAGCTTGCTTTAACATGATGTGTGAAAGAGTGATTACAGTGGCAGGACCAGTACTCTGAAATTCAATGCTAGAGGCATTATGGCTTATGAGAGAGCATAAGCTATTCAGGAAAGTGCTAAAAACCTGGCTTTTAAAGGAAGCTTATAATGGTATCTGAAGGTAAAGAGACAGGGCTGAAGAGTTAAGCAGCAAAAAGGTTTAGAGGGGAAGGTTGAGTCATTTATTTATATTGTATATTTTATTTTAGGTTGTACTGGTATTGTAGCTCATTTATTTAAAAATTTTATGTATGTGAAAAATTTGTAAACCACCTAGAAAAAAGAGAAAATAAATAAATAAAATAAAATAAACTATGTTTAGTTCCATATTAGGAATTACCACCCAGGAAAAGGATCTGGGCATCATCATGGACAATATTATGAAATTCTCTGCTCAGTGTGTGGTAGTGGATAATACCTCAGTATCGCTTGATGATGAGATTGCACCTAGAGTAATATGACCAATTCTGGTTGCCACATCTCAAGAAAAGATGTAGCTGAACTAAAAAAGGTACAGAGAAAGTCAAAAAATTGATAAAGATAATTTAATGGCTCCTTTATGAGGAAAAGCTAAAGAGGTTGGGGTTGTTCAGCTTGGAGAAGTGATGGCTAAGGGGGTACATGATAAAGGTCTATAAAGCCGTGAATGGAATCAAATGGGTAAATGTGAATTGGTTATTTACTCTTTCAAAAAATACAAATTCTAGAGCACACGCCATGAAATATTAAGTAGCACATTTAAAACAAATCAGAGAAAATTATTTTTCACTAAAAACACAATTAAGCTCTAGAATTCATTGCTAGAGAATGTGGTAAAGGAGCTACTGTAGCTTGGTTTAAAAAAGATTTTGACAAGTTCCCAGAGAAGTCTATAAACTATTAATCTGATAGACTTAAAGAAAGCCACTACTTATCTCTGGGTATTAGCCACATGCGATCTATTTACTGTTTGAGATCCTACCAGGTACTTGTGACCTGGATTGGCCACTGTAGGAATTAGGATACTGGGCTTGTTGGACCCTTGGTCTAACACAATATAGCAATTATTATGTTCTTATGGATATGTGCTGCATACTTTGCATATACCCAGACTGCCTAGAAGCCTACTGCTGAGGTTATATATACTGACTGAAATATATTACATTAAATAGAGATTAAGCAATCCTCTCATGCTTTATTGCCCCTACCACACCCTAAAAATCATTGATGTCAATTTTTTTTTTAATTATGCTGCTTTTGAACATTAGTTTGAGTTTGTTCACCATCCTTGCTGGTGCTAAACTATGATTTATTTTAACCCACTTGTTTAAAGATGTACTAACCTTTATTTTCTATTTCATCATTTTTATTTAAATAAAGTAATTTTTGTAGTGATGAAGCAAAAAAGAGTTAACTCTGTGGCATAAATCCTAAAAGAATGTGTTCTAATATCAGAGCTAGATAAAGTAGACTACATAAGGCATGCAGACATAGGTTTCTGAATAGTATTATTTCTGTTTTGATGTTTATGTATTCAAGTGCAGTAAGCAGTCTTCATTTTCATTAACTATCTTTCAAGATATTTGAAACCCAAGTTTCAAAAGATTTCAGTAAGCATCGCAGGAACAATAGTTTTTAAAAAGAATACCTAGATAGTATGCACTAGCATAACATCATTAGAAATGGCACTTGTGAATTTTTCTAAGGGATGTGAAGGTTTCTTCCAGGTTGTGATACATTTTATTGGATAAATAAAGTTAAACAAAGATATAATTGTAGATTAGCATTTGTAACCCCTCAAAAAGATAAATTCTCTGTTGCCTTGTAAGTTAATAAATAGTATCATCTAAATTTATTTTTTGCTGGTCCAAAAGATGTAACAACCTTCAAAATATCACATTTTCCCTGAGTCCAAAATGACAATAAAACATTTTAACCCATAATGCAGTGGGTCTATAATATGATTAAATACAAGGAGACACAAAATGCAAGCATTAATACTGATACACAGGCAAACATTCATTCCAGAAAGGTGACACTTACACTAATATTCCATCTGTCTAGAACTAGTATTTTAAGACAAGGGCAGCCAAGGCTATACTGGCATTCAGACAACCAACATATGAAATGTGTTTATTGAAGGTAGATTTTAAAGACTGAAATACTATAATGACTGTATGCCCTCAAGTTTTATGTCTATGCTTATCAATTCAAATATGAATAATGTAATTTTTGCTGGTTATCTCTCTACTAAACCATGAATAGAATTGGCCATTTGTTTTACAAGTCTAATTGCAAAAGCAAGATGCAAGAATCTGTTCTGAGCTCATCCACAAGCATATAAAATGTGGAGTATATGGTCCATATAGAGCTTACTACAACTATCTTCTCTTATGAAGAAACAAAAGTAGCGTATAATAAAAATAGTTTTAAAAATATGCAAATTATGCATAGCTTAGGAAGACATTGTCATTTTATACCTTAAAATAATAAGACAAATGTATAAAGATCTAACAGGATATTCCTACATGTATATATGCCTTTTTCAGTGTATGACAAATTAATATTTACTTCATTAGAGCCCTTCATGTATTTATTTTTATTTATTTATTTGTGTGTTTTTATATACCGAAGTCTGGTACAAGCCTTCACTCCGGTTTACAAATAAAACAACTTCTTACATTAAGGGTCATAACAATTAATATTATATATTAACAGATACACTTTGTTAACATTTATCTTTACTAACAGTAGCATGGTAACATTTAATTTTACTAACAGGCATGGTAACTAGTAGTTAATGTTAAGCATTACTAATATTTACTAGGGATGTGAATTGATTTTTGACGATTTAAAATATCGTCATTAATCGTTAAAGAGTGCGATACAATAGAAATTCCACCAATTTATCGTGAAAAAATTGTTAATCGGGTTAGTGCACACTAACGGGAGTTAGGACACAACCTAAAAACCCACCCCGACCCTTTAAAACCACTCCCTTAGCCTCCAACACCCTCCTGACCCCCCCCAAAAAAAAATTAAAATTACCTGGTGGTCCAGCGGGGGTCCCGGGAGTGTTCTCTCGCGCTCGGGCTGTCGGCCGATAAACAAAAAAACCCACCCTGACCCTTTAAAACCTATCCCTTAGCCTCCACCACCCTCCCGACCCCACCAAAAATGTTTTAAAATTAACTGGTGGTCCAGCGGGGGTCCCAGGAGCATTCTCTTCCACTTCGGCTGTCAGCCGATAAACAAAAAACCCACCCTGACCCTTTAAAACCGCTCATTTAGCCTCCCCAAACCTCCCGACCTCCACCCAAAAATGTTTTAAAATTACCTGGTGGCCCAGTGGGCCCCGGGAGCGATCTCCCACTCTCGGGCCATCGGCTGCCACTAATAAACATGGTGCCAAAGGCCCTTTGCCCTTACCATGTGACAGGGTAACAGTGCCATTGGCCGGCCCTTATCACATGGTAGGAGCACTGGACGGCCGGCGCCATTTTTAAAGATGGTGCCGGCCGTCCACTGAAGAGTAGTAAATCACCTGGACCGGATGGTATACACCCCAGAGTTCTGAAGGAACTAAAAAATGAAATTTCAGACCTATCAGTAAAAATTTGTAACCTATCATTAAAATCATCCATTGTACCTGAAGACTGGAGGATAGCAAATGTAATCCCAATATTTAAAAAGGGCTCCAGGGGCGATCCGGGAAACTAAAGACCGGTTAGCCTGACTTCAGTGACAGAAAAAATAGTGGAAAGGGTTCTAAACATCAAAATCACAGAACATATAGAAAGACATGGTTTAATGGAACAAAGTCAGCATGGCTTTACCCAAGGCAAGTCTTGCCTCACAAATCTGCTTCACTTTTTTGAAGGAGTTAATAAACATGTGGATAAGGGTGAACCGGTAGATGTAGTATTCTTGGATTTTCAGAAGGCTTTTGACAAAGTTCCTCATGAGAAGCTTCTAGGAAAAGTAAAAAGTCATGGGATAGGTGGCGATGTCCTTTCATGGATTGCAAACTGGCTCAAAGACAGGAAACAGAGAGTAGGATTAAATGGACAATTTTCTTAATGGAAGGGAGTGGACAGTTGAGTGCCTCAGGGATCTGTATTGGGACCCTTACTTTTCAATATATTTATAAATGATCTGGAAAGAAATACGACGAGTGAGATAATCAAATTTGCAGATGACACAAAATAGTTCAGAGTAGTTAAATCACAAGCAGATTTTGATAAATTGCAGGAAGACCTTGTGAGACTGGAAAATTGGGCATTCAAATGGCAGATGAAATGTAATGTGGATAAGTGCAAGGTGATGCTTATAGGGAAAAATAACCCATGCTATAATTACACAATGTTGGGTTCCATATTAGGTGCTACAACCCAAGAATGAGATCTAGGCTTCATAGTGGATAACACATTGAAATCGTCGGTTCAGTGTGCTGCGGCAGTCAAAAAAGCAAACAGAATGTTGGTAATTATTAGAAAGGGAATGGTGAATAAAATGGAAAATGTCATAGTGCCTCTGTATTGCTCCATGGTAAGACCCCACCTTGAATACTGTGTACAATTCTGGTCGCCGCATCTCAAAAAAGATATAATTGAGATGGAGAAGGTACAGAGAAGGGCTACCAAAATGATAAGGGGAATGGAACAGCTCCCCTATGAGGAAAGACTAAAGAGGTTAGGACTTTTCAGCTTGGAGAAGAGATGGCTGAGGGGGGATATGATAGAATGCAACAGGTGTGAAGGGTATGTGTGAAGGAAGGGGAGTGTGTGTGAAGAGGTGTATGTGTAAGGGTAGCCCCACCTTGAAAATTGACTCTGTTGTACCTGGTATTTAAATCAGGTCTCCTTGATTACTCAAAAGGCTTCAACATGCAAAGCTGTAGAATACTGACTTGCTAGAAGCTATTTAGATGAGCTAGTATAGTGGAAAGAGATTCAAGTGATGTCAAAATGTGAGCAGCTAGTTCTCATAGAGTATTGACATCACATGGGGATGGGAGGGAAGCAGACAAGACATGATTGAAATCTAACATCTGGCATGGATCCTTTATAGAGAGAACATACATAAAATAAAATAGGAGATACAAACTCTCAACAAAAATGTCCCTGAACTGATAGAGATAATTGACATGGCTTTAATTTGCAACCCATTCTTACCAGAAAGTCTTTGTCTTGTTCCTATAGCAGCAGCATGCAAAACTTCAGTCTAGGTATTGTACACATAATAGCCCTAGTGAAGACTGCAGAATCTGGATTGCAAGGTCAGAGAGAAGATCAACCCAATCATGGCCAGGTGCTAATCAACCTACTGCCTCACACATCAAGGCAGTCAGGTGTTAATATTCTTCACAATGATAAAGCTTAAGCTTCAAAACGCTCCCCTTGATTTCTTAAACATCCTCAGCCAAGGTATTGTGCACATAATTACATACTTATATAATTAGCTTTTGTAAATAGTTGTGATTTTGCTGGTTTTGCTGTATCTATTTATTGATATCACGGACGCTCGCGGTATAGTCAGCTCTATACCCTATCCCACTTTTAACCACCTTTTTCTCAGTTACATGTAAGGGCCCTGCCCAAAAGTTAACCTGTTTTTTCAATGTTATATGTAAGGGTTCTGCCCATTTGTTCCTTTTTAACTGTAAACCGATGTGATGTGTAAACGGTCATCGGTATAAAAGAAACTTTAAATAAATAAAATAAATAATAGCCATAGTGAAGAGTACAAGATCTAGATTACACAGTAAGAAAGAAGATCAACTCAATCATGGCCCGGTGCTAATCAACCCATACCCCCACACTGCAAGGCAGTCAAATGTTAATGTTCTCCACAATGATAAAGCTTAAGCTTCAAAATGCTCCCCTTGATTGCTTAAACACCCTCAGCAAAATCGCACTGGCTATCAGTAACACTTTAGACAAGCTGTGTGATGATGAGAGGGTGGAGCGAGATCTGTTATAGATTGAAGCTGATCATCACAGGTACAGTTTTGAACTGGTTTACATCCTTCCTCTCCAACCGACCTCAACAAGTCAATTATAGTCAGCACTGCTCTTCCCCATATATCATTAATTCCGGCGTTCCTCAGGGCTCATCTCTTTCTCCTATTCTGTTCAACATATACCTACTTCCTTTATGCTACATTCTATCCTCTCTTAATCTTCAGTTCAAAATTTATGCAGACGACATCCAATTTTTTGTCCCATATAAATCATCCTGGTCAGACACTCTATCTTTAGTTTCTCTATACTTATCTACAATCAACTCTTGGCTCTCCCACAATCGATTAAAACTGAATCCAGCAAAAACTGAGCTCGTATACTTAACTTCCATCTCTGATTCTTCATTAGGTCCACCATCACATCTTATAATTAATAATGTTACTATCCCCATAACACGCTCTGCTATAAGCCTAGGTGTAAACATTAATTCAGATCTTTCTCTAAAACAACACATATCCTCACTTACAAAAAAATCGTTTTTCAAACTACGTCTGTTAAAACATCTTCGTCCTCTACTATTTTACCGAGATTACAGAACCATTCTTCAATCCTTAATCTTCTCTGGCTTAGACTATTGTAATGCTCTCTTCCTAGGATTGTCAGACTCTTCACTATACCCCCTTCAACTGATCCAAAACTCTGCAGCCCGGATACTAACCAGAACATCTTTACGTCATCATATCACCCCTATTCTACAATCATTACACTGGTTACCCATAAAGTTCAGAATAAAATACAAAATTCTCTCTATTATCCATAGTTTAATTCATAACCATAATCATACTTCTACCTGGCTTTGTTCAATACTGCGCATATACAAACCGACGCGACACTTAAGATCACTTAACCAAAATTTACTAGATATCCCTTCTCCTAAACAAGCCAGATTAGACCTCACTAGAAAAAGAGCCTTTTCAATAGCCGGTCCAACACTTTGGAACACTTTACCAAACCATCTTCGCTCGATATCCAACCCTGCACATTTCAAAAAATCTCTCAAAACATATCTTTTTCAACTTGCATTCAACACGTCTTCTAATTAAACTTAATCATCAATACCGAAATTACCCTCTTAAACATAGTTACACCCATTACAATCCCATTTATACTACACATAACTACAACATACCTGCTCATTCACACGTTTCCAACTATCATACCCTTCTCCCTTCTTCCCTTTATCTCATATAATTTTTTACGCTCTATTTCTCCCACTTCCCCTTCCTCCTCCCGTTCCCCTTCCCCCCCTTTTTCCCCTTTTCCCCCAAAACAATAAGCCCATGGTTCCAAACTTTTTATATTTTTAATAACCTTATATACTAGCATTCTGTCTAGTTATTACCAATTTTTATGTAAAGTTTAAAAATTCCATTTTATTTTGATTATTTTATTTTTGGTTTTAATCTGTGAACCGTTTTTGATAAAATTTCTTTTTTAAAAAATGGTATATAAATACTTTTTAAATAAAAAAAATAAAAAAAATAAAAATAAAGTAATTTTAAGTCTAGTATTTGCAGATTTGGATTCCAAGTGGGCCAGAGGAAGTTTATCCATCCCTAATTCATAAACCAGACTGCAGAAATGTGGGGTTAATATCTGAGCCAAACCAAACCATTCCCTACTTAGGAAGGAGGCTGCACAAATGAACGAGGTCGCATATGTCAGCCATCAACTGTAATTGCAACATGCACAAATTAACTTGTGCACACATCTCACTTATTAATGTTAATTGGCAGCGTGCACAAATCATCCAGCATGCACATATACCACATCAATTTAATATCCCATGTTTACAACTTCTGTGTGCGCAGATCAGACCCCTTGTGTGTAATTTACATGGGAAGGGGCACAAATAACACTGCCTACAAAAGCATCTATTGCTTCAGTCACTGTCCTACTTGCACCATGACTCAGGTACATAGAGCGCTGATTTGGAAGCCTAACTTCTTACCAGCTGAGGTGGACATGCTTGTTGAGCATGTCATGCGGTACCAGAATCTCATGTACAGTCTTCAGTCCTAGAGGGTGGAGCAGATCTGGAAGCAGATCAGGCATGCAGTCAACTCGGTGTTCCACCCCAACCATGGTATTGAGAAGCTGATGCACAAGTGGAGGGACCTGAGGAGATGTGTCAAGCAGAAGCAGGCCAGGAGGATCGCAGAGGGACAAGGCAGCCACATCAGCTTCACCCCCTCTGAGCAGCTGATGCTCAGCACCTTACCCGAGGCAGCTGTGGATAGAGTTGGGCAGCTAGACACCATGCAATGTCTACAGCAGGAAGGTAAGCATTGCATTTTGCATTCTAAAAGTAGGCTACGCTGTACAGATATTCATCAGGCACTTCTTTAGAAGTGAGACAGTGCAGCCTTATTAAACATATACCATAGTAAATTTGCTCATGTGTGCTATGCAAACCATTATTGTTTACATCTCTACCTATCTGTATGTATACACTATAGAGCAAAGCAATGTGTGGTCAGCTCATTATTGACCACACAGGACAGGTTTTATTCAAGCTATAAAAACATTGTAGGAATGCTTGATCTACCCATTTATCTACAAAGACAGCATACACCTTATGTCTGCTGTGGCTTTGTTGATCTAACTTTAGTGAAACTGTGCAGTGTTCTTTCTGGTGTGAATGATGAAATCCTGGAAGCTATAATACAATGTTGTTTTTTTGAAGGAAAAATAAAGTACAACATTTAATGTGTTGTTGCATAGCTTGTGTATTAAAGAACATGAGGTATGTTCTTTGTTGGGGGCTATCTCCTCTGCCAGTTTCTCCATCAAAGATCTCCAAGGGATAGAAAATGCCAGAGATGTTACCTCTGCCTTCTATACCAATGGCAGAGGTAACATCTATTGTGCAGGGTTTTGTTTTTTTTTGTGCTTTCCTACAGCTTAAGGGAAAAGGCACCCTTATAAAAGAGCAAAAACAGGATGTGTGTTTAAAGCATGAGTGTGTAAAATGTGTGTGCAGGTATAAGCAGTAGGGATGTGCAGAGCAAAAGTTTAAGTTCATATGTCCATATGTCCAAAGGGGGTCCCATTTGCGGTCAATATGGACATAAACAGAATTCAATGAGTTGAGTATATGTCCATATGTGCAAATAAAAATTTAACCCCCTCACCCTCCTTAATCCCCCCCCCCCCCAAGACTTACCACAACTCCCTGGTGGTCCAGCGGGGTCAGGACGCCATTTCTGACCAACTTTGCAAGGAGCACGTGACGTCGGCGTCACGTCGGAGTGACGCGGCGTCACGTGATTCCCCGCGGGGTCGCTTCCGGGATCCTCGTTCGGCCCAAAAGGAACTTTTGGCCAGCTTGGGGGGGCCTCCTGACACCCCCAAGCTGGCCAAAAGTTCCTTTTGGGCCGAACGAGGATCCCGGAAGCGACCCCGCGGGGAATCACGTGACGTCGGCGCCACGTCGGAGTGACGCGGCGTCACGTGATTCCCCGCGAGTTCCCTCCGGCACCTTCGTTCGGCCCAAAATGAACTTTTGGCCAGCTTGGGGGGGCCTCCTGACACCCCCAAGCTGGCCAAAAGTTCCTTTTGGGCCGAACGAGGATCCCGGAAGCGACCCCGCGGGGAATCACGTGACGCCGCATCACTCCGACGTGGCGCCGACGTCACGTGCTCCTCGCAAAGAATTTCAGAAATGGCGTCCTCACTCCTCGCTGGATCACCAGGGAGTTGTGGTAAGTCTTTGGGGGGGGATTAAGGAAGGTGAGGGGTTTAAATTTTTATTTTGGATCAACAATCGCGATTTCCAACTTATTCAACATAGCTATGTTGAATAAGTTGGAAATCCGATCGTTTATGTCTCATCACTTTTTTAAGTTAAAAAAAAAAAAAGTAGCGTTTTACATTTATGTTCAATACGGATGCACACCCCTAATAAGCAGGGCCCCAAGACTTAAACAAGTTAGGATGTAATGGTTTTCTATCTCCTAGCCATGTGTTCCTCAAGGCAGGAGCTGTGCAAATGTTTAGCCTCCATTGCGTGTGGGGAGGGATCAGCTAACAGTGAATGCATCCCTCACCACGGTAACTGTTCTACACAGTGACTCCAAAAGTCCAGCAGGACTGTGGCTTGTGTACCAGCAGTGCAAATTACATTTGGGGTATCTTTGTGACTTGCTGTGCTTCTCTTCCCTTTAATTACTCTTCAAAAGACAGGGCCTTGTTTTTGTGTCAGTGGTAGACTGTAACCCAAATATGTAGAGCACACTTAAAGTGCTCTGTCTCCTTAGAAATTCATAATAACCAAGAACTCTGCTGCCTGGTTTAAGCACTCCTTTTGCCTCAAGGACTGCCAGCTGGAGCATAAATCAGGGTTGTGGCAATATTAAATGATATGGCCAATAAAAGCTCTGTACCAAAGGACTAGGAATTAGGTCTATCTAGTGGAGCATGCAGGGCATATGAACCAAAGTACAGAACACACCGAATGGCAGTGTCTGACATTTTCCTATTTCTTTTTCTAGAGGAGGCAGATGATGAGTATCCAGGACCTGCACCTGGACAGCCCCAAAGGTGGTACTGGCATCCGCGGGTAATTCCTGACAGCTCGGATGAGGAGGGAGAGGGAGCCCATGAGGAACTGGGAGGAAGAAGAGCAGCAGCTACAGGAAGAGGAGCTGGAAGACACACTGGCTGATCTGCTACATGGTCGCCTGCAGAACAGCAGTGTGTCTGACCATCCCGATCCTGAAATGGTTGCCAGTCAGGCTGAGAGGCCTGGCAGCAAAGCGCCAGCCAATTGGATGCTATCTCAGTCCTGCCTGATGTGGTGAGGCAGGAAGCAGAGGCCCTCATTGATAGCATCTGGGAGGAAGCACAAGGCCTCTGAGATACCATCAGGAAGCAAGGACAGGGGATTCAGCAGGTGATATGGGACCTTTGCTGGGCAACAGATAAGCAAACTGCAGTGTGGAGTGAGATGATGCAGCAGATGGCCCCCTTGCACCTGTGGCTCCATGGCCTTTCATGGTGCCCTATATGCATTACCCTCCACCTTATGGGTCTACATACCCATGGATGGCACCTGCCCATGCGGAAGATCCTGCTGTGCCCCCGCCACTTGCACCTCAGCCTGCACCAGACTATCTGTGGATGGCACCTCAGTAAGCACCACCCCAGCCTCACCACCTGTCATGCTTCTGCCACCAGGACCACCACAGCCACTGCTGTCTCCGGCTATACCTTCCTGCAGGCATAAACTTGAACTGCCATAACCTCCTCTGCCCTCTAAGGGCAGCGTGAGCAGTGGCAGGAGTCCATTGCACAGGAGCTCCAGGTTGTGGCAGCCTAAGCTTCCTGGTCAAAAAAAGAGGCTGGCCAAGGAAGTGATACTTTACTTTCATATCCTTTATTTTGCTGCATTTTTTTGTAAATAAATATATGATCACCTTCTGAAATGTCTTTCAATGAGAATGTTCCTTTGTTGTATTTCCTGTCTCAAGAGATGTATTTCTTGAAATTCATCCTGAGTCAGATGCTCTTCCTCCTCCTCTTCATTCTCTTGATAGGCCTCCTTTAGAGAAGACATGTGCCTGTTTAGTGCAAGGTTATGTAGCATACAGCAGGCTAGAAAGATCTCACACACTTTAGGGGGGCTGTAAAGAAGGCATCTTCTAGATCTTTCCAGATAGCAGAAGCAAGTTTTAAGTAAGCCAAAGGTTTGCTCTATGACAGCCCTGGTCTTACGGTGTACCCTGTTGTAGCAACACTTAGGTGCAGTTGCTGGGGTGGCAATGGGGATCATGAGCTAGGTTTTCAGTGGATAGCCTCTGTACCTGTAGGAGAAGACACAGAAAATCATGGTTAAATATACATTCTGGGTTTCATAGTGGCACAGCTCACAGGGCTAGTTTAGAGGAGCCCTGCAGTGGAATCCTAAAAATAAAGGTGACAAAAGTATCAGGGAAATGGGTATATGTTAGAAGTGGTGGGTTTCTTCCTACCTAGAAGCCATCCACCAGTAATGTGTCCTTGCTGGACGTGGTCATGATTTCTTGGTTGTGAGAGAATTTAGGCATCAGGAGTGGATCCTGGAAAGCGAGTTACCACATTCATGATGTTGCCCTTTGCATTGCAGACCACTTGTATGTTTAGGGAGTGGAATCCCTTGCGGTTGCAGTAGGTGGCTTTGTCTCCTCCTGGTGCCCTTATAGACACGTGAGTACAATCTATAGCTCCTAAGATTGAAGGGATGCATGCAATTTGATAGAAATCATACATTATTTGTTGTTGTTCCTGTCTTCTGGAGGGGAAGGAGATACAGTGTTGTGTTTTCTAGAGCAAGGCAGCCAGGACCTGCTCTAGACACCTTGAGGTGGCAAACTGAGTGATTCCAGATGTGATTCCTAGAGGGGTTTGTAAGTGGCCAGGGTTGTAGTCACTGTTACAATTCTGCTCATGGGCCTAGCCATGAGCAGCTTCTTACCTCCAGCCTGCTTGCTCCCTGCCATCTGCCTGCCTACCTCGTCACCATGCTTTGCATGGCTGGAGCCACTGTCGCCTCTCTTTGCGGCCAGGAGGCCTCCGACGCTGCCTTCACGCATCAGGGAGCTGCTGCCGCTGCCACCGACCATCTTCTTCACGCGGCCTGGAGGCGGCTGACCCCAACGTCCTCTCTCCTTCATGGCAGGAGCCACTGACGTTGTCTTCATGCAGCTGGAGCCACTGACCTCTTCTCCTTCATGGCCAGGGGGCCGCTGATGTTGTCTCCTTGCGGCTGGAGCCACTCTCAGTCTCCCTTCCTGTGGCAGGAAGCCACCTTTGATGCCAGGCTTTGCTTTACAGACTAGTGCCGCTTCAGTTCCTTCTCCACAGCATGGCTGCTGTCCCTGGTCCTGCTTCCTTAGGCGTGAGGCCGTGCCTCTTCTCAAGATTTAAAAGGCCAGTTCTCCTGGCTCCTCCTCATGATGTCATCAAGGTTGTTCCTCTTCAGCCCTACAAAAGGGCTCAGCCTTCAGTTCCTCTTCACCTTTGCAAGGAGTCAGTCATGGAGTCGGACTGCTCCTGGAGCCTCCATTCCAGCTCTTCAGTCCAGGAGTTCCTGATGTACAGCTCTACTTCTTCAAGGCACTCTGTTCTTGATGGGAATTCCTTTGTCTTCCTTTTGTGGTTCCTGATCCTTCATCTCATCTTCGTTCCATGTTTGGTCTCTCACCGGATCCTAAGTCCTTGTCTTCAGATGTCTTCGTCGTCCGACCCTCCTGATGTCTTCACCTTCAGATCTTCCTGAAGTCCTCATCTTCTGATGTTCTGGCTTCCAGAAGTCCATCATCTTGTTGTTCTGCCTCTCGGAGCCTCCTTTATGCCCTTGGCTGGGTGACCTGGGGGTCCAAAGTCCAGATGTCTTGTTCTTCAGTTCACTCAACACCTTGTGGATGCTCTTGACTGTCTTGGGGGGTTGAAGTCCAGATGTCCTGACATGCCTGACGTCTTTGTGTCAAGTTGTCTTCATCTTCAGAATCCTTTGATGTCTCAGTCTTCAGTCCTTTTCGCTGTCAAGCGTTCAGACCCTTTTGGCTCCTACGTTTAGGAAGCCTTCTGACTGTTTGGTGCCCTCATCAGGGTAGCCTCCTTCTCGGATGTTGTGGTTCTGTATCTACCTCTTAGTGGTCCATCCTCTCTTCATCTCCAGCTGACCTTCTGATTCATCTTCTGCATTGGGTCGGAAGCCGCCACTTCCTCTGGTTGACCATGCCAATCACACTGGGTCCCCGAAGTCTCAGTTTAGGATGGGTGCTGCTACAAGTCATGGCCAGGTACCTTCATACTGAGTTTTAACTCTTCTGTTGTCTTTCTACTCAGCAAGTGTCTTCATCAATGTCCTTGATGTTCTTCTCTTTAACCTTGCCTCATCCTTATCCAGTATCATCTGACCTTGTCTTCAAGTATCATCTCATCGTCTTCACTTTTCAAGTCTCATCTTGTACCAGTTCCATCACCTGACCTCAACCTCTGTCCATCCTGGCGCATTTGCGATTCCCATATGGCAGGTCCAAAAGGGCTATCGAGTGGCTGGAGGGCTGCCCTAGAGACCAGCATTGTGTTTCTGGGTCTCTACTGATGTGTCAGGTTTGGCGTAGGTTCAAGTCCCTGGTCTTCTGCCTGTCCACCTATGCTGGTATATATCTCACCTGCCTCAGTGCTTCTAAGGATCTCCTCTCTGCAGTTGTTTCATGGTCCAAGGGCAAACCACTCTCCCCGAAAGTGGGATCGCTCAATAGCGCTCCCTCAACAGTCACCTTGATGTGTACTGGCAAGGCATGGCCTTTTTGGGTGGTAGATAGGTTGCAGTTCAGGCTCTAACAGTTGTCATAGGTACAGTATGTTTTTCTTGTTAACTCTGAATCTGTACATTACTTCCTCCTTGGCCAGATCCAGAAATTGTGTCCGAGTCCTGTAAACTCTGTCAGGTCGATACAGCAAGGCCGCGTTAGAAAGAGTGCGGCAGTGCCGGGCGTACCCTCGTTCCCCGCATGCACAGTCCTGCTCACATACCGCTCGATACTCTATTCAAATTGCTTGCAAATGCAAGCCGCGTCTGCGAAGCGTTAGGCAAAGGGTTAGGCCCGCGCAACCCATTTTACTGTATAGGCGCTTAATACAGCGCCTATACAGTATCCTGGGTGCGCTGGTACCTGTCATTTCAAATGTCATTTCAACTGACATTTGAAATGACAGGCACCAGGAAGTGGATGGTTCCCCCCCTCCCGGGAGCCGGCGGGCACGCGTTTATCCAGGCAGCGGCGGCGGTGGGAGCCGGCGGGCGTGCATTCATCCGGCGGGCTGTCATCGAGGTGGGAGCCGGCAGGCGGGTGATTGTCAGCCCTCTCCCCTCCTCCCGAGGCAGGCGCGAAAAGCAGCCTTGCTCCAGGAGGAGGGGAGGGGGGACTGGCAGTGTAAAGCGACGAAGCGACTTACTTTTTTTTTGCAGCCCTCCGGAAGAGACGGCCATCAGCAGAAATGGATCGCTGCTTCCGGCGAAGATGGACACCTGCACGTGGGAAAGCGGCCCCTGTGCGTGCAATTGGCCGCTCAAGACGTGACGTCACGACGTTTGGTGTCACGGCATGTGACGTCACGTCTTGAGCGGCCAATTGCACGCACAGGGGCCGCTTTCCCACGTGCAGGCGTCCATCTTCGCCGGGAGGCAGGGGAGGGGAGCCGCGCTCCATTTCTGCTGATGGCCACTCAAGACGTGATGTCCATCTTCCTGAGCAGCTGGAGGCAGGAGAGGGGAGCCGCGGTCGTCTTCACCGATGTCCGGATGGGGGGCTGCAATAAGTAAGTCGCTTTATACTGCCAGTCCCCTCCCCCCTCCTCCCGGAGCAAGCCTGCTTTTTGCGCCCTGCTTCGGGAGGAGGGGAGGGGGGACTGGCAATCCCATCCTCGCCGATGTCCGGAGGGGGGGCTGCAAAAAGTAAGTTACTTCACACTGCCAGTCCTCTCTCCCCTCCTCCCAGAGCAAGGCTGCTCTTCGCACCTGCCTCGGAGGAGGGGAGGGAGGACTGGCAATCCCGAGCGTAGGATTGCCCGTCCTCTCCCCTCTCTCTCTTGCAATTTTTTTTTTCACTTTTTTTTTTTTTTTGCTTCGGGAGGAGGGGAGAGGACTGGGGCTGCCCCGGAGACTGACACCCATGGACGCGGCCAGGGCAGGAGAACGGGGGCTGGGGGAAAGTTTGCCGCCTACCCTTACCCCTGCCTCTAATGCAGGGTAGGGGTAGGCGGTAAGTTAGCAGGTTAAACGCACAGCAAAACGGCAGGGTAAAAAAGGGATAGTCGGGGCGTGCGTTACTGGATGGTAGGGAATAGCTAATTCGCTCGTTTACATGCAATATACATGCTGCATGCGGAAGGGGTTGCCCGGGGATTTTAGGACGCGATAGGAGTAGGTTAAAGGAGATAGTGTATCGCAGGAAGGGCTAACGCGGCCGGAAAGTGAGTAGAACGCGAGTTAGGAGCGGGGTAAACGCGGCCGCACTTTACAGTATTGAGCTGTGTGTAAGAGGGAACTCCTCTGCATTCTTCTCTCTATTTCTCTTGTGAGCCATGTAGTTCTGAGTATGCATGCAGCTATTATAATCATAATATTGAACAGAAAATATGAATATCCCCCTAAATAGCTGTTGGTACAATGCATATTTCTCACCTCCTGTACTTGCCTCTTCCCTATGTAATTCAAAAATCACCAGTGCATACTTGAACATTTTTTCCCAGGCCTTATTCCTTTGAAACCCACATTGTAAACCTGCTAGCCATGTGGAAGTAGCTGACACTTTCCCAGTTTCCCAATTACCATGAAATTAGCAAGTAGCACATTTAAGACTAATCAGAGAAAATTATTTTTCACTCAACGCACAATTAAGCTGGAATTTGTTGCCAGAGGACGTGGTTAGGGCAGTTAGTGTAGCTGGGTTCAAAAAAGGTTTAGATAAGTTCTTGCAGGAGAAGTCCATTAACTGCTACTAATCAAGTTTACTTAGGGAATAACCACTGCTACTTACTGGCATCAGTAGCATGGGATAGGCTTAGTGTTTGGGTACTTGCCAAGTACTTGTAGCCTGGATTGGCCACTGTTGGAAACAGGATGCTGGGCTTGATGGACCCTTGATCTGATCCAGCATGGCAATTTCTTATGTTCTTATGTTACCTTCTGCCTTGCTCCTGCATCCAGTGATCCAGAGCGAGGAGCCAAACAAAAAACACCCGAGGAAACCTGAAACTTAGCACTTGTTCGCATATACAGGCAGTAGCAAATATACGTGCCTGAGTTTGGCCGAACACACCATCTCATAAGCGCGTGGCCCTTATAAAATACGTCACATGTTTGTAAATCTAGTTTCCACCCCGAAATGCCCTCGACATGCCCTTTTTTATGTGCACAAGTTTGTGCGCGCAAGTAGACACATGCGCACAACTGCACTGCCCTTGATTATATAATCATTGGACCTAAAAGATAATCTTCTGGATCTTTTTAAAAAAAAATTATTTGCAATTAAAAATGTCAGTTTCTTAATATATCGAAAGAAGTTGGCTGCATTGTATTAGACCCTGTGGTTCTTATCCAAACGGGAAAATGAATACCGGATTCCCGGGCACATCTCTTTGGTACCATGTATATCAATGGAATGAATGGATGGCTATCCTCCAGAAACATAATTTATTTTTGAGTAAGACAATTCAATTGTTTTGTTGTAACTAATACATCTTGAATTTGTGTCCGAACAGTTTCTGTTGGATCTGCATCCAATTTCTTATAAAACACCAGATCATTTAAGTGCCTCATTGCCTCATTAAGTAGTTTTCATGTCTCTGTACAATCACCCATATCCATGAGCTTGATGACAATGTCAGCATTAGAAGGAAGTTGTTGCATAGCCGGATATTCTTCTTTTGTTAAATTCTAAGAACACCATCTCCTCTGTCGGACAGCATGGATCAATATCCTTCAAGACAAGATCCCTAAAGGTTTGCAAACAGGAATCAAGTGGTCCACCAAGGGTTTACCGGTATTTGGGTTTTATGATAGCGGAATCAGCTGTTGTTTCAATGTTTGTGAAGAATAATCTTAATTGTACAGTTCTAAAAAATGTTTAAAAAATCTGTATATTTTTTAAAGGCATCATATCTGTCAGTGGACACAAACTCTAAACCTTTATTTAATTCTGCTATTTGAGAGGAAGAAGGTGGCTCACCAGATAAGTTGATTACTGCAGAGGTAGCCTCATTCTAGAGCACGTCAGTGGTCCAGCTCAAGTTTGTTGATCAGTTTCTATGCGGTGACATCCTCTCTGATGCCCTCTGACATATGTTCAGTATCAGCTTCTGAAGTTCTGAATGGTCCACGACCTCAATCTAAAAAATATATTCTGTTGCCCTGTTGTTTCTCACAAGATCATCACTTAACCAGATATTTTCTGAAGATATCTGGTTAAGTGGCAGGTTATCCAGCCATGTCAAATCAGATAACCTTAGACCTCACTGGAAATACATAAAATTTGGCCACTTAGGTTTAAAGCTATCCGGCTACAGATAGCTAGATAACTTTCATAAAGGATATTCAGTGGGACATTTATCCCACTGAATATCCAGGACAAGTTATCCAACTTTTTTTAGCATATAACTTGCCCACTAATTGGCTTACTGAATATTGACCTCAAAGTTTTGATACCCCAGTCTAAATACCCTGGAAATGCCTTTTTGAACCTTACTATAAATATATGCATTATAAAAACCCATTTGAACTTTAGCTGGGCAGAGGAGGACAATTTTGTCAGGCCAATTTACACGGATAAATCACAATTCACCCAGGTAAATGTCTTTGCCATCTAAAAGACTATTTCTGGAAAAGGCAAAGAGACTTACTTTTAAATGGAATTCATCAATTCTGTGGCTGTGGGAAAATACTTCTGAAAATAATATAACTGAAATTTAATTTTATTAATTTAATCTAGCATATATATCTACCATATGTTTATATTGTATCTGATCATCTAGTGCACGTTTACATTTCTGAGAACATTATATTGAACAGTCTGCTTATGCATATTAATATATTAAATACATTAAAGTAAATTTAAAAACTTCTCCAGTTTTAAATGAAAATCTAGTTTATTTCATTTTATTGAATATTTTTAAATGAGTTTAAAAGAGGGCACATTTTCTATAATATGATTCTACAGGAGGAGGAAATAGGCATTGCGTAGACAAGCATCATCAATAATGCGTCTTGTCACAGCATGAGTTCCTTGGCAAAACATATGGCAATAGAATTGCCATTGTACTACCCAACTGTGGGATATAATTTATCCAGTCTGGGGGACTGTGGTGACAGGTAATAGATTCAACATTGCACATGTTCTGAATTTTAAAATACTGACTTGACATTCTTAAATGATATATTCAACAATACGTTTCAATCCTGCAGGTGGTTTCAAATATTGCTGGCCCTGTGATTTATACTAAAGTCTGTGATGTCTTGTTGACATCACAGCTAAAGTCTGTGATGTCATAGACACAAACATTGTGCACCTGTGTCTATATCTGTTCAGGTTTGAATACATAGGTTTCTGGGGAAGATATCATGATAAAGATAAGAAGAACTACCCATGATATAGCATGGGTGGCCTACTTTAGTCTTCAAGAAGCACAAACGTCTCTGTTTCAGGATTTCCACAGTTATTATGAATGAGACAGATTTGCATGCACTTCCTCCATTGTATACAAATGCATTTCAAGCATATTCATAGTGGATGTCCTGTAAACCAGGCTTGATTTGAGTCTTGTGGACTGGATTGACTACTCACTTTGATATTTTTTGAAGAGCAGTATATGAAATCAATAAATCTAAACTCCTATGCTAAAGGAAAGAAGAGATGGGAGAATATGATAGAGATATCCAAGTACCTCAAAAGTATAAATCAGGCATAACATGAAAACTGTTGTTTTAGAGGAAATAATACTCTATATCAAGCGGTCACCGTCTGAGTCTCTAGGCAGATAAACTCAGGAGTTCCATCAGAAAATATTTCTTCATGGAAAGGGCTGTGAATGCGCAGAAAGATGGCGCCGGCCAGCCAGTGCTCCTACCATGTGACAGGGGCCGGCCAATGGCACGGATACCCTGTCACATGGTAAGGGCAAAGGGCCATTGGCGCCATCTTTATGAGTGGCAGCCGACGGCCCGAGAACAGGAGATCGCTCCCGGTACCACCACTAGAGCACCAGGTAATTTAAAAATGTTTTGGGGGGATCGGGAGGGTGGGAGAAGCTTAGGGGTCATCTTTAAAGGGTCGGGTGGGGTTTTTTTTAATCGGGCCATCGGCGTCATTTTTGAGTGGCAGTCAAAATGGCGCCGATGGCCCGAGAGCAGGAGATCGGTCCCCGCGCCCCCACTGGACCACCAGGTACTCGTAAAACGTTTTGGGGAGGTTCGGGGGGGGGGGGTGGGGGAAGGTAAGGGATTAGTTTTATAGGGTCGGGGTGAGTTTAGGGGTTGTTTTGGTGTACCGGTTTTCCCGCCCTCCCCCCAAATCCCCCCAAATCGTGAAAATTTCTATTGTATCGCGCACTGTACCGATTTTTGACTATTTAAAAAATATCGGACAATTTTTTTAAATCGTCAAAAAACGATTCACATCCCTAATAACCATAGTTAAAATCTAAACACCAGTAAGCAAGGAGAAGCCAGATGTATTGGACAACCATTAACTAATTTTGGAGGCTGTGTGGATTATTACGAAATTAGGTGAATAGACTGAAGGGGCTGGGTGTTGGATGCAGTCAGATTTAGGCAACTCCGGTCCTTAAACACCATAATCTAGTTAGGTTTTCAGGCTATCCACAATGCATATGCATGAGATGCATTTGCAGGTAGAGAGGCAGTTCATACAATGCATCTTTTGAATATTCAATGTGGATATCTTGAAAATCCAACCAGCTTGTGGCATTTAAGCGTTAGTGTTGCCTACTCTGGATTAAGTAATGGTTTTGAAAGAATCAGATGACAAAGCCTGAACTTGCTTATCAGTGGAAGTGGTGGAAGCCAGCATTGTAACAGATTTTGGAATTGCTTGAGACAGATGTAGAGGGCAGTGGTAGGAAAAGGGTTGGGACATCAGGAAAACATTGTGTTGGGTTTGGGGTGGCTAGTGTAGGTTTATATATGTTAGTCTAATCATAGTGATAGAAAAACAGGAGGAATCTCACCAGGACAGACAGGATGACCCAACTGGTATTATTGGCTGTCATTTACATTAGGGTTATTTTCAAAGTGCTGCTAAGTAGATAAGATAACTGGCTAATTTTAGCTATTTGTATTTAGTAAAATATTTCTGCAAATCTAGCCATCTATGTTTTCAGCTGAAAATATTCCTAGATTTACATAAGATAAGAACTTGATATGTTGTGCTGGGTCATACCAATGTCCATCAAACTGAGCATCTTGTCTCCAGTAGTGGCCTGTCTCAGTCACAAGTACTTGGCACATCCCAAAAAAGTAGATCTGTTTCTTGTTACTCACTAGGGATGTACCTTCATTAAAAATAAATGAAAAAAAATGCAATGAATGAGGCCATTTTCAAAGCAAACCAATAATGAATGGTCTGTTGGCATAAATACCTGAAAATGTTCAGGTATTTTTCTATTTATTCAAAATAAATGGCCTCCCTTAGGCCTTCTAGCATCTTTTTACCCTGAAGAAAAACAACCAGTTCTTCAACAGCCCTCTTTGACTCATCCCCTGAGCCCATCCCCAACCCCAAACAAAGACTCAGGACCCAGTCCTAGTGGCTGTGCTTAGCCTAGCCAGCCAGGGCCTCCCTGATACCTCAAACCCCTTGCCCACTCCCTGAAAATATTGCTGGGGTTAGGGATGTCTCCCATCCCCAGTTACCTCTTTGTGGAGGTCTCCCCTGGTGTTCAAAGGACAGGAGTGATGTCCACTTTCTCTTGTCCTGAATACAGTACATTTCAAAGTCAAGTTGGCCTCAGTTCTTTTTATTTATTTATTTATTTATTTATTTTATTTTAAAGATTTTGGATACCCTCATTCGAAAATACATCACAACGGTTTACAAAGATAACATAAAAACACGGGGTATACATCAGAGTTTATAAAATATAAATTATTACACTAAGTAGGGGAGGATACAGCTGCTTAAAAGGAAATAAAAGCATAATGACAACCTTTTGGCTCTAGATGTTAATGACCTTTTTCTAGATTGTCTGAATAGGCTCGCTCAAAGAGCCAGTTGCAGCCAGTGCCAGTTTGCATTGTACTGCATCCAGGGCAGGAGGGAGTGAACATCATTCTTGCCCTGTGGACTCCAGGGGAACCCTTACAAAGTGGTAAGTAGGGTCGGGGACATCCCCGACTTTGGTAATTTTTCTAAGAGTGGGTGGGAAGTTGGAGGGACCCATGAAGGCCATGGTTAGACTAGGCTAACCTAAGCCAGGTAGACCTGAGCCCCAAGTCTTCTTTTGGGGGTGAGATGAAGGGGTTCTAAGGGGCTGTAGAGGCCTCAGCTGTCTTTCTTGGGGGAAAAAATGATTATGGAAAGCCCAGGGAGGCCCATTTTATTACTTTTTTGTTTTGTTTTGATTTGTTTTTTTGGAGGGGTTAATGTTCTTTTTTGGTTTTGTTCAGTAAACAAACTGAATGCAAAATAATAATATGCAATGAAATAAAAAAATGAAAACAAATAAAAAAGAACAGAAAAAAACAAATAAAAAATAAAATCTCTATTTCATATTCCTAGGGATAGTGATAGCTTTCCCTAGTCTATCTGGCTAATAATGTTTTACTGATTTTTCCTCTAGAACAGCAATTCTCAACCGGTGTGTCACGACACACCAATGTGTCACCAAGCACCAGCTGGTGTGTCACGGCTCCCAGTGTCCCACAGCCCCAGTTATACTCCCCTTTACCTTTTTCCCGCCCCTGTGGGCCAATGGGAAACATCCTCCCTTTTTCCTACCCCCGCAGGCCAATTGGAAACCTCCTCTGTTCTTCCTGCCCCCATGGGCCAATCGGAAGCCTCCTTCCTTCTTCCTGCCAGTGGGAGGAGGAAGCCTCTGATTGGCCGGTGGGGCAGGAAGAATGGGGGCATCTCATAGTCCAGGGGTGGGGTGGCTTGAGGGGGGCTGGGAGGAGAGGCAGTGTCCAGGCCCATGGTGGCGAAGAAGCCAGACCCTGTGGCCGCCACAGGCTGGAATTGCTGAAATTAAACACAGCAGTGAGCCACAAAGAAAAGAGGCCAGCTGCACCAGGATTTACCGCTTCCAAAGTGGTAGTGAGTTGCAAGCATGAAAAGGCCGGTTGCTCCGGGGATTCCCCCCCCCCCCGCAATGCAACAGTGAGCGTGGCAGAGCCACAATTAAAGTAAAAGTGGTACTCAGCCATGCTGATTAGAGATGGGGCAATTGGAGCTTCCAGTGGCCGTAAAATCAGGCAGATTGTAGGACGTGGGAGCCTAGGGATATCCTGACAGCCAGAAGAAAGGCTTGAGTGCTGTGGCATATTTTTCTAAAATAAATGTTTGCTGCTTCGGTGTGGCTGAGAAGGCAGTGGCAGCACTGGGAAATCTGCCACTGCGAAATTAAAGGGGAACACAGCATTGGGGCTCTAAGCAAAGTATGTGTGAGAGACAGAGACTGGGCAGGGAGGTGACTGGGGTGTGTGTGAGAGACAGAGACTGGGCAGGGAGGTGACTGGGGTGTGTGTGAGAGACAAACACTAGGCAGGTAGGTGACTGGGATGTGTGAGAGACAGAGACTGGGCATGGAGGTGACTGGGGTGTGTGAGAGAGACAGAGACTGGGCAGGGAGGTGGCTGGGGTGTGTGAGAGAGACAGAGACTGGGCAGGGAGGTGACTGACGTATGTGTGAGAGACAGAGACGGGGCATGAAGGTGACTGGGGTGTGTGTGAGAGACAGAGACTGAGCAGGGAGGTGACTGGCGTATGTGTGAGAGACAGAGACTGGGCATGAAGGTGACTGGGGTGAGTGTGAGACAGAGACTGGGCAGGGAAGTGACTGGAGTGTGTGTGAGAGAGACAGAGACTGGGCATGGAAGTGACTGGTGTGTGTGTGTGTGTGAGAGACAGAGACTGGGCAGTGAGGTGACTGATGTCTGTGTGTGTGAGACAGAGACTGGTCATAAGGTTTAATTGTATGTGTGTGTGTGTGTGTGTGTGTGTGTATGTGTGAGTGACTTGTGGGCCCTAAAGAAGAGGACCGTGAGGAGAGAGCTTCAGCAGCCGCTGCTGCTCCTGTTATGGGCTTTCAAGGGAAAGGAGTAGGAGAGTTGCTGGAGAGGGTAAGTAAAGGTGGCATTTTAAGTTTATTTTTCTTGATTAACTACCATTTTAATTATTGAATATTATGTGGTGTGTCTGCTGTTTTGAAATATTTTGTTGATATTTGGACAATTTTTAATCATTTTTATGAGTTTTAATTGTTTGACCTTATTCTGTTCATCAGCTGTTTTGAAACATTTATTAATATAGTTTTACAATTATTCTTTCATTTATTTATTTATTTATTTCTCATTTCTCATATACTTCTCATCAGATACCAAATCATGCCAGAGCAGTTTACAACAAAATTCAGTAAAACTACAATGTATACAAAATAAAAAGCAATTAAAAATACAAGTAAAATAAATAATACTCAAATAAAGTAAACTGTATACTTTAACATAAGAACATAAGAAATTGCCATGCTGGGTCAGACCAAGGGTCCATCAAGCCCAGCATCCTGGCAAGTACCCAAACACTAAGAAGATCCCATGCTACTGATGCCAGTAATAGCAGTTGCTATTCTCTAACATAACTTGATTAATAGCCGTTAATGGACGTCTCCTCCATGAACTTATCCAAACCTTTTTTAACCCAGCTACACTAACTGCACTAACCAAATCCTCTGGAAACAAATTCCAGGGCTTAATTGTGCACTGAGTGAAAAATAATTTTCTCCCCTAGAACTTCTCCCCTAGAACTTCTATAATCTGAAAGAGTAAATAACTGATTCACATTTACCCATTTTAGACCTCTCATGATTTTAAAGACGTGTCCTGGTGGCAGGACAGTTGTAAAACACCTACAGATTGTCAGAATAATTGAGAATCAATGTGTGTGTGTGTATGTATGTGTGTGTGTGTGTATGTGTGTGTTTGTGTGACGCAGTGGCCCTTATTGAAGGAATCAAGCTCTTTAATATTTCATTTCTTATAGTCACTCAGAATGCAACATGGTACATCTAGCCTAGACATCTAGCCTAGTCCCACCACTGTGGGACTAGGCTAGATGCTGGGTCCTCTTAATTCCCACAGAGGGAGAGAGATCTGTGGGCTGGACCCTGCTGGGCATGGAGAGACTAATGGGTGGGACCCTTCTAGAGAGAGATTAAGAGGCAGAGCCCAGCTGGGATGGGTAGACTAGGTAGGCCCAGGTCTCCAGGAGAAGGCAGTTCCTGTGCAACATTTCTCTCCAAAGGTGAAGCCTGTACCTGAATGCTGTTGGTATCTGTGTTTACTTCTGAAGGTAAGCAGTTGTTCTGTAAACTTAATGTGCACTATAAATAAAATCCCTGAACACAAACATGACTGTTGGATTACAGTGCCACAGTATGTAAAAATGAATGAGATATTTTAACTTTCAGATTCTCCAACTTTGGGAAACAATGTAAGAGTATAGAGTAGGTAAAAGTATAAATTGAAATGGAAATGTGGATTTTTTTTTGTCAGCTTTTAATAGATGTGAGTTGGAGTGACTGCAGACAGAATTAAAAAAAAAAAATAATTGTCTGTGCTGTGTGAAAGTAAACACATGCCCACATTCTGAGTGATGTACCATGTTGCATTCTCAGTGACTATAAAAAATGAAATATTAAAGAGCTTGATTCCTTCAATAACATCAGCGAAAAGAGAAAAGTCCAAAGTGGTATAGTGAAATTGAAAGGTGGAAATGATCAATGTGTGGAGAGAGACGAAGAAATGGCAGAAATATTAAACGAATACTTCAGCTCTGTGTTCACTAAAGAAGACCCTGGAGAAGGACCATCTCTACACAACAAGAAACTGGAGGGAAGTGGAACAGAGGAAAATCCATTTACAGTAGATAATGTATGGGAAGAGCTAAAGAATCTGAAAGTGGACAAAGCCATGGGGCCTGATGGGATTCATCCAAGGATATGAGGGAGCTCAGAGATGTGCTGGCTGGACCGCTGTGCGACCTGTTCAATAGATCCCTAGAAACAGGAGTGGTGCCGAGTGATTGGAGAAGAGCGGTGGTGGTCCCGCTTTACAAGAGTGGGAACAGAGAGGAGGCTGGTAACTACAGACCAGTTAGACTCATTTCGGTGGTGGGAAAAGTAATGGAGTCACTGTTGAAAGAGAAAATAGTGAACTATCTACAGTCGGGAGAATTGATGGACCAGAGGCAGCATGGATTCACCAGAGGAAGATCCTGTCAGACAAATCTGATTGACTTTTTTGACTGAGTAACCAAGGAATTGGATCAAGGAAGAGCGCTCGATGTCATCTACTTGGATTTCAGCAAATCTTTTGATACGGTTCCGCACAGGAGACTGGTGAATAAAACGAGAAGCTTAGGAGTGAGTGCTGAGGTGGTGACCTGGATTGAAAACTGGTTGACGGACAGAAAACAATGCGTGATGGTAAATGGAACTTTCTCTGAAGAGAGAGAGGTTTTAAGTGGTGTACCACAAGGATCGGTGTTGGGACCGGTCCTGTTCAATATCTTTGTGAGCGACATTGCGGACGGGATAGAAGGTAAGGTTTGTCTTTTTGCGGACGACACTAAGATCTGCAACAGAGTGGACACACCGGAAGGAGTGGAGAGAATGAGATGGGATTTAAGGAAACTGGAAGAGTGGTCGAAGATATGGCAGCTGAGATTTAATGCCAAGAAGTTCAAAGTCATGCATATGGGGAGTGGAAATCCAAATGAACTATATTTGATGGGGGGGGAAATGCTGATGTGCACGGAGCAGGAGAGGGACCTTGGGGTGATAGTGTCTAATGATATGAAGTCTGCGAAACAATGCGACAAGGCGATAGCAAAAGCCAGAAGAATGCTGGGATGCATAGAGAGAGGAATATCGAGTAAGAAAAGGGAAGTTATTATCCCCTTGTACAGATCCTTAGTGAGGCCACACCTGGAGTACTGTGTTCAGTTCTGGAGACCGTATCTACAAAGAGACAAGGACAAGATGGAAGCGGTTCAGAGAAGGGTGACCAGGAAGGTGGAGGGTCTTCATAGGATGACATACGAGGAGAGATTGAAGAATCTAAATATGTACTCCCTGGAGGAAAGGAGGAGCAGGGGTGATATGATTCAGACTTTCAGATACTTGAAAAACTTTAATGATCCAAAGACATCAACAAACCTTTTCCGTCAGAAAAAAATCAGCAGAACCAGAGGTCACGAGCTGAGGCTCCAGGGAGGAAGACTAAGAACCAATGTCAGGAAGTATTTCTTCACGGAAAGGGTGGTGGATGCCTGGAATGCCCTTCCGGAGGAAGTGGTGAAGTCTAAAACTGTGAACGACTTCAAAGGGGCGTGGGATAAACACTGTGGATCCATCAAGTCTAGAGGGCGTGAATAAAGTGTAGACATTCAAATACTGCACGAAGCGGCAGTAGCCACAGCGGCATTCAAACACTGCACGGAGCGGCAGTAGCCACAGCGGCATTCAAACACTGCACGGAGCGGCAGTAGCCACAGAGGCATTCACGGAGCGGGATGCCAGTGGCCAGTAGTTGGTGTTCCACCTTCACAGAGCGGAAGGATGGAGGGCTGCTATTTCCAAAAAAAAAACAAAAAACAAAAAAATAAAAACAAGAGTGGGTAAGAGTATGGGGCAAGGGGGTGGCCTGCTTGTTGCAGTGGTTGCTACCCCCAATTGAGCTGGATGTCACTTGGATGCAGATTCAAAGCTGCTCTCTAAATTGAGTGGAGGGGAATTAGGGCTGGAGGGTACTGGAAGCCAATAGTAACAGGTGGGAGAGAGAAAAAGGGAAAAAAAATTGATAAAGTGCGTAGCTTGCTGGGCAGACTTGATGGGCCATTTGGTCTTCTTCTGCCGTCATTTCTATGTTTCTATGTTTCTATGAATTATTTTTCCGAGATATCTCCAAAGATTGTTTTTGGTGGCAGAAATAGAGATCCTAGTATCAAAAACTACAAGCATGATTCCAGAGAAAGGATGGCAGGAGTAAAAGTGCAGGGGTCTGAAAGAGACCCGCATCGACCAGAGAATTTAAAACCTGCTGAACTGTCTGTCATCAACTCGCTCTAGTGCTGTCTCCAGAATATGGGAAGATCTGCATAACAGTGAAGTAGAATTAGATAACTCTAAACTGATTTCAATGCATACTTATTACACAAAATACACAGTTCAACTGATATAAAGGAAAGAAAGAAGTGCTGACATTTAAAAGGCTAATCAGCAAACTCTATGCAAAAATGAGAATTGGAATGTTGTAAATATAAATTGTAAAATCTTTGTATCAATTGTTCCCTACAATCAATTAGAACAACTATCAACTATCTATTTCTACTTTAACTGGAATACAGTTCAATAAGCCATCATGAACATTCAACTAGGGAATACCTAGAACACTGGAATCTACAATGGCCAAGGGTAACTAGTATCTCTTTTTTTATTTAATTATAACACAGGATATTAGGTAATTGGAGAGCATAATTAACAGAAGAAAAGATGGATAAATGACTCACATAAGACTCATGGAGACAATGTACCCCAGAGTTCAAGGAAAAAAAGTAAGTGTATACACTTACACTGTTACGATCCCGGGCCGTGCCCCGGTCCCTCCACTTACCTCGGGGATGGCCTGGGCCACTGCGGCGCTCCCTCGTCGAGGGAGATGCCGTCGATGCTCTGCAGCTCGCCCTGCCCCCTAGGCGCGCGTGCAGGGGCTCAGCTCTTAAAGGGGCCAGCACGGGAAACTCAGCCCTACCCTGGGATCACGTCAGACGCTCACAGGGTATATAACCCTGCATCTGGATCTCTTCCCTGCCTTGCAACAAGGTTCACTCTCTGCTGAGAGCTACTAGTTGCTGTTCCGACTTCTGGCTTCCAACTCCTGGCTTTGACTTTGGTCCGTCCATTGGCTTCTGACTTCAGCTTCCGTCCCTTGGCTTTGTCTTTGGCTTCTGACTCCTGGCTTTTGACTTCAGCTCGTCTACTGGCTTCTGACCGCTCATCATCCAGATATCCAGTTCTGTGCCTTCCAGGAGGTCTCGCCTAAGTCCCAGCGACTCGGGTCCTCATGGGCTCCTCCCGGGGGGACCGCGGGCTTCCAAGGGTGAAGTCCTACCCGACCTCCTGGCTCTGGTTTCTTTGCTTGACTCTCTTTGGGACTTCTCTTCAGATCCTCGGCCACAGAGGATCGCACCTAAGTCCAAGAGGCCCGGATCCTCACAGGCTCATCCTGGTAGGACCTCGGGCTTCTGGTAGTGAAGATTCTTCGTGACCCCTCTCCTGTACCACCTCCCGGCTTCGACATCCACTGTGGGCCTCCCCTCAGTGAGTCACCAACTGTCCGAGCTGGCCCAAGGGTTCACGAGTTCAACAGTTTGCAAGGCCATAGACCCGGCGGACACCACAGGCTTGAAAGCCATTCCTGGTATTGCACAGCGGTTGCAACAACAGCAAATATGCATTGACTCCCTGATGACGACCGTGTAGAGACTAGCCGATTGGATAGATGGAGCCACTGCATTCATTCCACCGGTACCAGTAGCCTCAGCCGATATCAGACTGGCCACGCCCACACAATTGCCAGCACCCTCATGGTACTCTGGGGAAGTGAAGCCTTGCCGTGGATTCCTCAATCAGTTACATCTGATTCAACCTACTGCCAGATCAGTTTCCTATGGATCGGATTAAAACCAGCTTTATCATTTCATTGTTGGATGGGAAACCCCTGGCGTGGGCCTCCCCACTGTGGGAGTGTCAGGACCCCCGTCTGGCGAATCTGGAACAGTTTGTCGCAGCCTTCCGACATATCTTCGATGAGCCCTCTTGCAGGCCCACTGCTGCCTCTGAGTTACTTCAGCTATGCCAGGGCAACCAGCCCCTGGCCGAGTATGCGGTGGAATTCCAAACTCTAGCAGTCGAGCTAAACTGGGGGGATGACAGTCTCCATGGCATATTCCTGGAGGGTCTCTCCCCAAAACTCGAAGATGAGCTGGCGGCAAGAGACCTCCCGGATGACCTGAACAGCCTCATCGATTTGGCTGGTTAGGTGGACCGCCGTATCCAACGCCGGTTTTGGAAAGGGAGGCCTGGTCGTAAATCCAGTAACTCTGGAACTACATTTTCCCAACCGGTACCCTCCTCTTCTGCCTCTCCAGGGAATCAAGACGTAGAGCCTATGCAGTTGGGCCGGGGCCCAATCTCACAGGAAGAGAGAAGAAGACGCCATACTCAAGGTCTGTGCCTATATTGTGGTGGCAAGGGGCACATCCTAGCCCGGTGTGGTGAGCGGCCAGGAAATGCCTGAACCTAGGGATCGTCGGGGGGCTGACCCTAGGTAACACCACTTCTGCCTCCCTGTGCACCGTTCTGGTTACCATAGTCCTTCCCAGAGGAGACTTCGATACACTGGCCCTGATTGACTCAGGAGCCGGGGGAAATTTCGTCCTCTGGGATCTAGTCCAACAACTCCATTCACAGGACCCCCCCTCCCAGGGACCATTTCTACCCGTACCAAGCCCCTAACCTTACGCATGGGTCTTCTGCACATAGAAGAGATCTCATTCCTCGTCTTGGAGAGATCCATGCACCCGGTCATCTTGGGCTTACCCTGGCTTCAGAAGCACTCCCCGGTTATCCACTGGGATACCCTCCAGATTGCGTCCTGGAGTCCGCCTTGTTTCGATACCTGCATGGCACCTATTCCTCGACTGTCGGGACTACTTCTGACCACACTCTTGGCACTGCCTGCAATATCAGGATTATATGGATGTCTTCTCGAAAGAAAAAGCCGAGCTCCTCCCGGAACACCGGCCCTTTGATTGTGCCATCAACCTGATCCCGGGCACCATGGCGCCTAGAGGGCGGGTTTATCCCTTGTCTTTCCTGGAGACACGGGCCATGTCTTCGTATATCCGGGAGAATTTTGACAGAGGCTTCATTTGGCCATCCACCTCCCCGGCCGGAGATGGATTTCTCTTTGTTGCGAAGAAGGACGGGTCTCTCCAGCCCTGCATAGACTATCGTGGTCTGAATAATATTACATGATGCAACAGATACCCACTACCACTGATTCCAGAGCTATTGGATCGACTACAAGGAGCCAATGTTTTCACCAGCCGAATACGACCAGGCGACGAGTGGAAGACCGCGTTCAACACAAGGGACGAGCATTACGAATACCTGGTCATGCCCTTTGGTCTCTGCAATGCCCCTGCGGTTTTTCAGAACTCAATGAATGAGGTGCTGAGGGATATGCTACACACCTTGGTAATAGTATATCTGGGCGATGTGCTTATATACTCGAAGGATACACAGAGATGTTCAGATTGTACTACAGAAGCTCTGGGATAACCGACTCTTCGCCAAGATGAAGAAGTGTCAGTTTGAGCAAGAGTCTCTACCCTTTCTCGGGTATATTGTATCCTCCATGGGTTTCCACATGGACCCTGAGAAAGTAACAGCCATCAGAGATTGGCCCCAACCAGTGGGGGTTAAGGCGCTTCAGTGTTTCCTTGGCTTTGCCAATTTTTACCGCCAGTTCATACCCCACTACTCCCGGATGGTGGCCCCGCTAACGGCCCTCACCAAAAAGGGGGCCGACGCTAGGAACTGCTCTGCGGCAGTCCTACAAGCCTTCCAGGAACTGAAGTCTGCCTTCCTTCAAGACACATGTCTCCACCATCCCCAGCATCAATTCATCGTGGAAGTGGACACCTCCGATGTGGTGGTCGTGGCCGTCCTGAGCCAAGTATCCAGCAATGGCAAGTCCTTGCCGTGTTCTTACTTTTCCTGTAAATTCTCGCCTGCGGGAAAGAATTACGGCATAGGAGACAAGGAACTTCTGGCCATCAAACTAGCCTTTGAAGAATGGCACCAATGGTTGGAGGGAGCCCAACATCCCATGATCGTTTATATGGACCTTCAAGAATCTAGAATGCTTGTGTCGTGCCCAGCGCCTCAATCTTCGACAAGCTCGGTGGTCCCTGTTTTTCAGCAGCTTCAACTTTCTCCTCCGCTTTAGGCCAGCTTCCAAGAATATCCAGGCGGATGCCTTATCTCGCACGGCGGAGATGGAGGATACCCCTAATCTGCCTCAATACATCCTCGAGCCGGCCAAAGTCCTTCTTGCGGCTTCTAAGCTGGCTCCCGCAGGCAAGACGGTGGTGCACTTATCAGTATAGGAAGGTCTTATCGTGGGCCCATGACTCACTGACCACAGGCCATCCGGGAGTAACGCAGACCTTGGAATTATTGACCGATTTCTACTGGTGGCCTCATGTTAGTTCCTGCCCTACCTGCGCCTGACAGAAGCCTTTGCCTGGCCACCCCTGGGGCCTTCTCCAGCCGCTGCCCATTCCCACCGAACCCTGGACCCATCTTTCCACAGATTTCATTGTGGATCTACCTACCTCGGATGGGAAGACTGTGATCTGGGTCACGGTCGATAGATTCTCGAAGATGGCCCATTTTGTGCCCCTCTCTAAGTTACCTACAGCAACATATATTCCGCCTGCATGAGCTTCCTTTGCACATTGCCTCGGACTGAGGCCCCCAGTTCACGGCAAAATTTTGGAGAGCCCTCTGCAGGACATTTGGAGTTCAACTAGACCTCACGACGACCTTTCACCCCCAAGGCAACGGCCAAGCCGAGCGCACTAATCAAACGTTAAAGGCCTTCCTCCATGCCTTTGTGGGGGATCTCCAGGATGACTGGGTAACAATATTGCCCTGGGTAGAGTTCTCTTACAACTGCCACAGACATTCTGCCACCAACTTGTCTCCCTTCCAGGTGGTCTATAGGAAGACCCTTAGACCTCCCTTGCCACTGCCTCTGATGGTATCGTCTCCTGCAGCGCAACTTACAGCACGACAGTTGTGCGACCTTTGGGGTTCCACCCAAGAGAAACTCCGCTTGGCGGCAGCTAAGGCAAAGAAGTATGCCGACAGACTACGGCGTCCGGCGCCTGTTTTTCTCCTGGGGGATAAAGTGTGCTTGAGCACCAGAAACATCCAATTGCGGACTCCTTCCATGCACCTGGCCCCCCAGTATATTGGTCCATTTGCTCTGGCCGAGTGAGTAGATGCGGTATCCTACCGGCTACGGCTACCGTCCACCCTGAGGATTCACAATGTCTTCCATGTGTCTCTCCTCAAGCCTGTGGTTCTATCTAAATTCCACGATAAATATCCTGCACCCGCCAACACTTCTGCTGACCAAGATGTCATCTATGAGGTGAAGGACGTACTGAACGTACGGTTCCACCATCGCAGATGGGAGTACCTTCTCTCCGGGGAGGGTTACGGCCCCGAGGAGAATTCGTGGGAGCCATCCTCACACATCCTGGACAAGAAGCTGCTTTGCCAGTTCCATTTGGAATATCCTGTGAAGCCCAAGCCCCCAGGGCCCTCACTATGGCGACATAGTGAGGGCAAAAATGGTGCCGGCGCCATTTTGAATATTGGCAATACGGACCGCGTGCAGGAGGTCGCTCCTGGACCCCTGCTGGACTTTTGGCAAGTCTTGTGGGGGTCAGGAGGCCCCCCCAAGCTGGCCAAATGTCCCTGGGGGTCCAGCGGGGGTCCGGGAGCGATCTCCTGCACTCGTGACGTCGGGTGACAGGAACCAAAATAGCGCCAGCGCTACCTTTGCCCTGTCATATTCTAAGGGCAAAGGGCCACCGGCACCATTTCTTTTAACGCAGCCGTGGCCCGAGAGCGGGAGATCGCGCCGGGACCCCCCCACTGGACCCCAGGTAATTTAAAACATTTTGGGGGGCTTTGGGAGGGTGGGGGATTTATTTTAAAGGGTCGGGGTAGGTTTTAGGGTGCCGGTTTTCCCGCCCTCCCCCTTCCCCCGATTTACGATTTTTTGACGATAAATCGGGAGAATTGTTATTGTATTGCGGCTCTAACGATTTTTGACGATTTAAAATATATCTGACGATTGTTTTAAATCGTCAAAAAACGATTCACATCCCTACTTTTTATCCATAGTGTGTTGCGCACCCTATCTCCTCTTGGCCCACGCATGGGCCTACTCACCTCGCTAGCTCCTCTGCAGGTCACGACTTGGCCTCCCCAGCGGCAGCTGCGAGCTCCTCCAGGCCTCGGCAGCCCGCCGGAGTTCGGCGTCCTCCGTGGCATCGGCCACGCCCCTACACACGCACGTGCGGACCGCCCAGGCTCTTGTAGGGCCATGGGTGTGTCCTAGCTCTGCAGTGCGCCCTGATTGAACGTTCTACTTAAGGAAGTTCCTGCCTGCACTTCCTTGCCTTGGCAATCAAGTTGGCACTGTATGTGTTCTAGTTTGCCTCCGCGTTCACATTCTTCTTCCAGTCTTGTTCCAGCCTTGTTCCAGCGTCCTCCTGTTCCAGCCTTGTTCCAGCGTCCTCCTGTTCCAGCATCTGTCTGTCCCTGTCTCCCCAGGTAGTACCTGCAGACTGACTCTCTGGGACTGACCTCTGCCTGCTTCATTGACCATTCTGATCGCTTCCTAGATCCTGATCTTTGCCTGCCTTCGTAACCTCGTCTGACCTCTGGAACCTGACCCCTTCTTTGTTGACTACTCTCGGACTGATTCCTGGTCTCTGACTCCTGCTTTGGCTGACTTTCCTTGGATTGATCCTCGGAACCTGACCCCGGCTGCCATTGACCATGCCTCCTTGATTCTGGCTGTATCTTGCCTTGTCAACGCCTACGCTGTATTGGCCTTCTCTGATACTCCAGTCCTACAGTCTAGTGACCGACCGTGCTCCCTTGCTACTGGTGGGTACACCTTTATACTTCCACTCCAGGAGACCCTACGAGGCCCACCTAAGTCCAAGTGGCCCGGGACCCCAAGGGCTCCACCTGGGGGGACCGCGGGCTTCCAGTGGTGAATTCCTTCTAGCCTCTGTCTCCTCCTGTGCTCCATCCCCTAGGGGCAGGTGCTCCCTGGGGCTGACCAGGGAGCCGTCCTACACTGCTCCAGGACAAGGATCCACCTCCAAATGCAACACAGTGTGAAGAGGCATTCTTGTGGGCGGTTTTGGGGTGAAATTCGGAATTAATTGCATGTTTTTTATATTTTTTAAAAGTATGTGTACCATATTTTCGTGTGTATAGGCCGCGGCTTATACACAGATTTACATTTTTGAAGAGAGGGGTGCGGCCTATACAAGGGTGCGGCTTATCTAAATCTGTATTTACATAGGATAGACTAGGATAATCTATATAATACCTACCAGTATTCTTTATATATATATTTTTAGTTTGCTTGTGGAAAGTAATACTGGAATGTTTACCACTGAAAGTAGGAGCAATAACGAGCACACTTCAAATTACCGTATATAACAGTATTATTATTAAAGAAGAATGCACTGCAGACAAGTCAAAACCAGATTGAGATGTTATTTTAATTAAGTGTGTATATCGATACAGTACCTTTAATTTACCAGTAATTTCAAATTGTCACATATGAAAATTTAGAACACAAAAGCATACAAATATTTCCAAGTACAGTATTTCCATTTGGAACCAGTTACCGGTACCCATAAAACACATAAAGAATTCGGCAAAAACATGTAAACTTCAGTCTATGTATTAACGAGGAAATAAGAATCTCAGTTTGTTATAGGCAGCAGATAATCTCAGTTAGCCAACATAATAAATCAATATACGGTTCTGCCAGACAATGATTCATTGCCAAATATTTTGTCATATCCAGTTTGGCGATTCAAGAGTACCGGTAATTACAGTTGTAGAGCAGTTTTGCTCATTTGGTCCCCAGAAAGAAGAAAAACATTTATTAACAAGGAAAAAATATTTTCCGGAAGAGAGTCCAAAATTAAAGTACGGAAGATGTATAAGATTTTAATGTTTTATGATATTTACACCATATCTCGTCATATGATGAAAATCCCTCAAAGTCTGTCAAGCAATCCGAATCAGCAAAGTTTTCATGGGTAATGATTCAGATGGACTGAATCAAATCACGGTGAACCTAGAAGATGTGGTAGCCCTGATTGACAAACTGAAGAGTAGTAAATCACCTGGACCGGATGGTATACACCCCAGAGTTCTGAAGGAACTAAAAAATGAAATTTCAGACCTATTAGTAAAAATTTGTAACTTATCATTAAAATCATCCATTGTACCTGAAGACTGGAGGATAGCAAATGTAACCCCAATATTTAAAAAGGGCTCCAGGGGCGATCTGGGAAACTACAGACCGGTTAGCCTGACTTCAGTGCCAGGAAAAATAGTGGAAAGTGTTCTAAACATCAAAATCACAGAACATATAGAAAGACATGGTTTAATGGAACAAAGTCAGCATGGCTTTACCCAGGGCAAGTCTTGCCTCACAAATCTGCTTCACTTTTTTGAAGGAGTTAATAAACATGTGGATAAAGGTGAACCGGTAGATATAGTATACTTGGATTTTCAGAAGGCGTTTGACAAAGTTCCTCATGAGAGGCTTCTAGGAAAAGTAAAAAGTCATGGGATAGGTGGCGATGTCCTTTCGTGGATTGCAAACTGGCTAAAAGACAGGAAACAGAGAGTAGGATTAAATGGGCAATTTTCTCAGTGGAAGGGAGTGGACAGTGGAGTGCCTCAGGGATCTGTATTGGGACCTCTACTGTTCAATATATTTATAAATGATCTGGAAAGAAATACGACGAGTGAGATAATCAAATTTGCAGATGACACAAAATTGTTCAGAGTAGTTAAATCACAAGCAGATTGTGATAAATTGCAGGAAGACCTTGTGAGACTGGAAAATTGGGCATCCAAATGGCAGATGAAATTTAATGTGGATAAGTGCAAGGTGATGCATATAGGGAAAAATAACCCATGCTATAATTACACGATGTTGGGTTCCATATTAGGTGCTACAACCCAAGAAAGAGATCTAGGTGTCATAGTGGATAACACATTGAAATTGTCAGTTCAGTGTGCTGCGGCAGTCAAAAAAGCAAACAGAATGTTGGGAATTATTAGAAAAGGAATGATGAATAAAACGGTAAATGTCATAATGCCTCTGTATCGCTCCATGGTGAGACCGCACCTTGAATACTGTGTACAATTCTGGTCGCCGCATCTCAAAAAAGATATAATTGCGATGGAGATGGTACAGAGAAGGGCTACCAAAATGATAAGGGGAATGGAACAACTCCCCTATGAGGAAAGACTAAAGAGGTTAGGACTTTTCAGCTTGGAGAAGAGACGACTGAGGGGGGATATGATAGAGGTGTTTAAAATCATCAGAGGTCTAGAACGGGTAGATGTGAATCGGTTATTTACTCTTTCGGATAGTAGAAAGACTAGGGGGCACTCCATGAAGTTATCATGGGGCACATTTAAAACTAATCGGAGAAAGTTCTTTTTTACTCAACGCACAATTAGACTCTGGAATTTGTTGCCAGAGAATGTGGTTCGTGCAGTTAGTATAGCTGTGTTTAAAAAAGGATTGGATAGGTTCTTGGAGGAAAAGTCCATTACCTGCTATTAAGTTCACTTAGAGAATAGCCACTGCCATTAGCAATGGTTACATGGAATAGACTTAGTTTTTGGGTACTTGCCAGGTTCTTATGGCCTGGATTGGCCACTGTTGGAAACAGGATGCTGGGCTTGATGGTCTGACCCAGTATGGCATTTTCTTATGTTCTTATGTTCTTATGTTCAGCTGCAAAGGCTTCTGCTTCGTCGTCGTTAAATTCGTAGTCATCATCTGAAGCTGATTCCGAAGCCAATGAATTAGCGCCATCTGTGCTCTGCAGTAAGCCTGCCTTCTTGAAGCCTTTAATTATTGTCGTTGACTTTACAGCCTCCCAACACCTCAGAAGCCATAAGCACACTTCTGAATAGGTAGCTCGCCGCTGCTTCCCCGAAGGAGTGAATGAGTGCACCCCATCTGACATCCACTTCTTCCATTCCTTCCGCACCAGGCACTTAAAAGAGTAATTAACCACAATATCCAAAGGTTGTAATTTTCAAGTTAAACCTCCTGGAATGACTGCAATATGAGATCCTGCTTTATTTAGAGCTTTCTGAACAGATTCCTGCTTATGGGCAGCCATTGCGTCAAAGATCAAAAGAGATTTGGGTGAAAAGAATGAGCCAGGCCGTGCGCGAAAGCACTGCTCAGTCCACTGCATCATAACGTCTTCATTCATCCAGCCCTTTTTATTGCATATGACGCTTAGACCCTTAGCAAATTTTTCCCGCGGCAGTTATGCGCTTAAAAATAACCATTGGCTTTAATTTCTTGCCATCGGTAGTGCACGCCAAAACCACAGTGAAACTGGTGCGTTCATGTCCTGTCGTAATGGGTACCGTTTTAGTGCCACGTGGAGCAACCTTTCGAGTAGCAGGAATATCAAACCACATCGGTATCTCATCCATGTTTACTATATTACTGGGCCCTAAATTACCCTCAATTCACTCTTTCCGCACAAAATCACGAAAACTTGTACTTAGTTCTTGCCAGTTCTCGGGCAGCTTTTGACCTACAGTGGTCCTATACCTTATTGACAACTCGTTCCTACGCATGAATTTGTACACCCAATTCACTCCTCCAGAGAAATCACCAATTTTCAGTTCAGCAGCCAATGCTTTAGCCTTATGTTTAATGCTAATGGTAGAAACTACCCTGTTGCTATCCCTCTGTGCAAGCACCCATTCTCTTAGATTGGCTTCAAGAACTGGCCATTTGGCAGGCATACCTCGACAGGCAGACTTCTTTGGATTCATCTTTTCCAGTTCGGCTTCTTCTTTTCTCCACCTTCGAATACAATTTTTGTCCACAGAAAATTGACGACCCGATTCTCGATTTCCGTGTGTTTTTGCGTATTCTATTGCTGCCAGTTTAAAATCTGCCGTGTAAGAATGACGCTTAGGCATAGCACGGTATACAAGGGTGCAGCCAATGTATGGGTGCGGCCTATACAACAACTTGCTGACATAGACACCGGATTTCCGAGGCTTATACATGGGTGCAGCTTATACTCGTGTGCGGCCTATACACGCGAAAATACGGTAATTTTTATCTGCAGAAACTATGCACACACATTAGCAAGTATAAATGTGGGTGTGTATAATTTTTGTAAGATACTTTTCAATGGAAAGTATGAGTATACTTTTCATTTAAAAAACAGAAAAAAAAATCTACAGATTAAAAGTACCTACAGACTTTACACCAATGTGGGTGAATACAATTTTTTTTTTTCTGAAAGTGCAAGCATCATTTAAATTACTAGTGACTGGAAAACTTGGAGTTAAGAACATTTTAGTACACTGCCCCAACATGAGATAGAAATAAAGGCATTTGATAGAAGACAAGTTAAATAGCCATTTTCTTAAGGTAATTGGTACCTTCCATAATGTGATATTATCAGATTTAATATACTTGTTAAAGCTGCATAATTTCTTTAAGTGCCAGCATGTTGTGTGAGCTTGAAACCTGTTATGAATTGAACTGCCCAAAGTGTAACTGATTTTATATCTAATATCTTGGCTTAGACAGTTTTGACAGGGAGTGATGCAGAAGCGTTTCTGTATTTCTTTTTGAAGGAATGCTTTTGGTCAACAGTAGAACTTCTGGATATCCAATTTGTGCAAAAACATTAATCAAAGGAGACCCATTGACAAAGCAAAGTGAAGTATACGTTATAGCACTAGCACAGCTCTTTGATTATAGACTTTCTTCTTAGCTTTTAGCAGGTCTAATAAGAATGGATTTTATTTTATTTTTGCTATGTTGAAATTTTCTCTGAGGTTTTGTTTCTTTTGAACTTTTGTACTTTACCAAAGGGTATATTGCTGCCTAGATGAAATATTCTTTTATAATGAAACATAAAAATACAAGTGCAGTATAAGCAATAAATGATACTGTCTACTGCTGTTCATGCCTGTGTTGATTTTATCCTTTCCACCAGCACATCCATGGAAAGAGACACTAATTATAAACAAAGATATAAGGAAAGAAAAATGTAATAATAGAGCATTTGTGGGTGCTATAACACATTTGTCAAAACTTCGTTAGGAAATTTAGTCCTGGTCAAATAGGACTGCTAGTAAACAATAGAATATATATTTGAGGGATTTTTTTTTCAAATTATTTTTATTATATTTGGACATACATTAATAACAGTATACAAAAATAGTACATGAACATTGTAAATGAACAGTTGAAAACAGTTCCAACGTATAGTTATAAGAAAGAAAGGAAGGAACCCTTGTACCAGAGATGGTTAACAGATGAGGCACCTGTACTGTGCTTCATATACAGGTAACAAGATATAAAATGTATAATGCAAAATATATACCATACGTTTTACTGAACGTAGGAGAAAACAGAGTCCTACACAGCCCCAATGTTAAAGTGGGGATTCCCCTAACTGTATCATGGTATGCACGGAGCCCAGAGATACCCAGGTAAGAAGGTGGTTATCCCATGCCATGTGGACAAAAATAGCAAATTACATCCTCACCTAAAAGATGGGTGTGGAAAGATAAATCGTGAGGAGAGCTCCTTTACTGAGACTAGGAACCATCTCTCTGTCTCTTCTTGTCGTTCAAGCCGGTATGCAAAGTCCAAATAATTAAGGATTTTTCTTTGGATTTAGATGCTATCCACCCCTCTCTTCCCCCCAACCCCTCACCCTCCCAACCCTTCCCCCCCTCCCTAGGGTACGGTACGTGCTCTGTGTGGCACTGAAGAAAAATTAAAATAAAAGGAATGAAGAGATAAATAAATAAGACACTTACAGGGTTCTTTGTGTGGAAAAGTAATTTAAAAATATCAGACAGTCAGGTCCAGGTACCAGAGGGGTATGACATGGAGGCGATATATGTTGGGCCCTCTTTTATTGCATCTTGGGTACACAGAGCACAGCTGAAAATGAACAGGACTCAAGCCCCCCCACCTGGAGATGAACTTCCCAGTTTAACTCTCTGGGGATAGAGAAGGCCCAGGTTGAATAGAAGATAAGAAAGGAGCCCATACTTGATCAACATCAACCTTGGTGGAGGATTGGTGTTGATGTATATGGAGTTCATGGGTACACAGACGAAGCATGTGTTTAAACCAATAGTCCCATACTGGGGTTTTAGTTTCCAGCCAGCAGGCTAAAATTGCCTTCTTGCCCACCACCGCGGCTTTAGCCAGAAATACACTTAACCATTTAAATTTTGGACCCTTTGCCAGGCCCTCTGGCCGAGCTCCAAACAGCCATAGGTCCGGTTCTAATGGTATTGTACCATGCCATATAGACACACAGAAATTTTGGATGTCAGACCAAAAGGCCTGTATGACAGGGCAGTCCCAAAACACATGGAAATAGTTACCCGGCGTCAACCCACATTTCTTACATAATGGAGAATCACAAATGTTAGCTTTAAAAGCCCGTGTAGGGGGTATAAACCCCTGCCACAGGAATTTATATTGAGACTCTCCTTCCCCACGTCTCTGTCTGTAGCCCGCTTGTGTGCGATATATCCAGTGTGCCGTCTAGGACACAACTGAAGTCCTCTGCTACCAATAAAAGTCCCTCCCTGTTTGTCAGTAGCACTCCAGTAAGTGAACTCAGAAATTTCTGAGGGTTACTAGTAGGTGCATAAATACAACATACGGTAACAAGTTGACCCTGCTAATTTCCAATCACTAAAACATATCGTCCCTCTGGGTCTGAGATAGAGCGGTTTAACACAAAGTCAGTAGATTTGTTGATAAGGATCGCTACTCCCGCTTTCCTATGTTTCGCTTCAGAGAAAAAACAAGCCTTCACCCATCCCGCTGTAATTTCAGAGTCTCCTTAGCATTAAGATGGGTCTCCTGAATATAGATTATGTCACCATGTAGTTTTTTTAAATGTGATAGAATTTTTTTTTCTCTTAATGGGTGAACCTAGGCCGTGTACATTCCAAGAAATCAACCTAACCATAAAGCTAAACAAGCGATACCAAAAGAGCATGCTGTTCTTAGTTTTTTACCAGGGTAGGAGGTCCCAGCTGCCCCCCCCCATACCAATTCCCTGTAACCTTCAAAGAGACTCTGAGGTCGACTCTGGGGTATCCCTTCCCATGGGTCCATCCAAACACACTTGCATTCATCCTTACCACCCCAATCACACAAAACAGTACCCACCAAAATATCTAATCCCAATATGAACAAACCGTACCCCAATCCCTCCCCTTCCATCCCCCTCCCCCCTCTGAAACCCATACTTTTGATGAAAAAGGATTACAATCGGATCCACACCCCTAGATGTGTTCTGATCAGGAGGTCCGTAAAGGGTGCTTGGGTGCCACAGTCTCGAGATCATACTGAGCGACCAGCACCTCTCGACTCCAATGCTCTGTCTTCGGTGTGAACGCTTGCTGAGGTTGTTCCAAGCTGGCCACTTATTCCATGAATGTGCAAGGAAAATCAGGTAAGAAGAGGGCCATAGGAAGGCAGAAAGGTCTATCCCTAGCTAAAACCCACTCCGGTTAGGCTAGCTGTACCCAACAATAAGAAGTTCTGAAAGACCGTGTACAGAAACATCCGGGATGTGCAGCTACAAGAGCTGGAAAAGAAGAGAATGTTGGAAATACCATCTTCCATGACCATTCCCATGTAAATATGGCGAAAAGTCAGATTTCAAGCTGTTGAAGATGTAGAAACACACAAAATGGTCTGCAGAAACTGCATAGCTTCCTCCGGAGCCTTAAATGTGTAGGTTTTGTTGTCCTGCCAAATTCTTAGCGTTGTAGGAAATTGTAAAGTGAATCGTATCTTATTTTCAAACAACTTTGAGCAGACTGGGGAGAACTACGTACATTGTTGGGACACTTGGGCCAAATAATCCTGGGTGATCCAGATCCTATGGCCTTTGTATGTGATCTCCGGGTTTTTCCTGTAGGCCAGCCATATTCTTTGTTTAATCACGGAATTTAAAATTTTCGAGATTGTGATTCAGGGCCTGGAATCAGAGGAATGCCGGATCCCCAATCTGTGTGCCCTTTCAACCTTGAAGTTGCCCCTTATATCTGCTAGGCCCACTGCGTCCGGGAGCCATTCTTCCAAAAACGTACCAGGCCCTGATCATCTACTTGTTCCGGTAAACCCAGAAATCTTAAATTGTCCCTCCACAGGCGATTTTCGAGGTCATCTAATTTCTGTTGGCACTCCTGCAAGGCTTTGTCATGAACGCTGACTTTAGTGCTGTGCTCGCTCAGCCCCTCCTCCACCCCGACAATTCTCCTTTCTAACGTTTCAAGTCTCGGGCCGATTTCGGAGAGTGTTGATTTTACCTCTACCAGTTGTTGCGTTATCCCCGCCAATTTGGCGTCTAACGTGTTCTCCAGGGTGGCTTGCAAGACTTCCACAGTTAGCGGGGTAGAGGGCGACGATCCCAGTTCTCCAGCTCCAGCCACCATCTTGGGGTCCGCGGCCTTCCCCTTTCCTTTTTCTTTGTCCCACTTTCCTCCTCTGGAGGCCATAGGTTGTGGAGATTTATTCATAAAGTGGACAATCGACATTCGCCAGCAACTATCTGGCTGCTAACGCTCTGTTCTGCCGGTTTTGAGAGTCGACGTCGGTAGAATTGCGGCTGTGGCACCCGGAGCTAAGGGAGAATGTGTATTACCTAGCACAACACCCCACATGACCCCCGAGGGCTTTTTAAAGTATAGAGGTCCATATTCAGTAAGCCAGCTACCATATACATAGGCAGCTAAAGAAAACTGATCAAAAAAGAGCGCATATCTTCAAAGGGCAAATATCATAGTCATTTAAATACAAGAATAAAATATGTAGCCTCTAAGAAAAGTTGAGCTCGCATTTTCATATGCATATTAAGGATGTGTATTTGTTTTAAATAAATTTAAAAAATACAATGAGTAAGGATAATTTATTTCATTTGGGGGCGCTGAATTGAATGCAGAGCTCCCACAAATTAAATAAACCTGATTTGTTACATTTGTTTAAAATGAACACATCAGGCCTATTTATTTATTATTTAATTAAAAAATTCTATACCATCTATCAGTATTTCTAAGCAGTTAACAATAAAACATCCATAAAAACATTAAATAGAGCAGGAGTATGATTCTGATGTCTTGGCCTAGACCTAGGCTTGAAGCCAGGGACTCGCCTAGGGCATAGGCTGATGACCAAAGCAGGGGCATGGCCTAGGTTTGAGCATGATGCCGTGGTCTTGACTTAGGACCGGGACTAACACCGGAACCTTGGACCTGAGACCTTTGATCAGTCACTTACCTGATCCATCATCTGAGGGCCAGGCCATGAACCCTGCCCAGAGGCAGGGTCCCAATGCCTAGGCTGAAGCCTAGGCTAAAGCCCAGACCAAGGCTAGATGCCACAGCCCAGCTCAGAAGCTGGGTCCTGATGCTGGAGCATCAGCCTATGTCAAGTCCCAGATCCTGGCCTGACACCAGAATCTGGCCCGGATGCTAGCTCCTGATGCCTGGGTCTCAGCTGAGGTAGGGCCCAGGCCTGATACCACAACCCGGAGACTGGGTCCAAAAGTCTGGGCCTTGGACTAGGCCAGGGCCTGCACCTAAGTCCAATGCTGCAACCCGGTCTGCAGGCTGGGTCCTAATGCTGAAGCTGCTGCTTATACCCAGGCTCTATGATAGGGCCAAGCCTAAGCCTGAGCCATCCTGTAGGTCAGGTCACAATTCTGGGGCCTTGGTTTGGACCTAGGCTTGAAATTGGGACCTAGCATAAAGTCAGGCCTAGGCCCAAATCCCAGGCCTTGCAGCTCTATCAACACCATCCTCTTCTTTATTCTTTCTTCTTTAAACTTATGCCATGCACTAGAGTCATAACAGAGTTAATTAACTTTGACACATTTACTCCAGCAGACAGCACTATTTTGATGTATGCCATTGTATGGCCTTGGCCTAGGCCTTGCTGGTGGATCCCCACCAGACTGGGTAAGTTGGCGTCTGGAGGGGGAGTCCTGGGCCTGGCATTTTTCCGGGTGGGAGGGATGAATGGTAGGAACAGGACAGGAGGACATGGAAGATCATTTTTTTTCTTTTTTGGATTTTTTTTTAATGTTTGATTCATTTTTTTTACATGAATGAAACTAACCATGCATTCTACAAACCAAAATTCATGGAGAAAAAACATTCTTAAAATGAAACAAAAATGTAAACAAATTTTTATCTCTGCACACCCCTAATGGATATATATGTATAATACTGAATATTGTTAGATATCTGCTATGTCCAGAGATATTTACATAAAGTTTCTACGCAAAATAATTATCATTCTATTATGGAATACTTATTTATTTATAAAATGTATAGCCCGCTCAGATAAAGGATATCCGTGCAAAAGATAAATTTGAGAAATAAAATGACTATGTCAGATAGACAGTGATAACTTAAAATTTCTACTTAGCCAGAAACAATTGCTATGTAATATGCAGATAACTGATTAATGGCATCCTGCGCATGATTGCTCACTCAGACAGACATGGTCCTCTATCAGATGACTACAATATACCACAAAATGGCTCCCACATTCAGAAAAATGAACTTTTATGAGGCTGATGTGATACTTTTGGCCAGGCTTGTCCTTTATGAGGCCTAGGCAGTGGAAGGTTGCTGCTACCTCAGCCTAGGTCCTATACAAGGCTGAGGCTTGGAGGCCTCGAACCGATGCCTGGCATAGGTGCAAAGTCCCCAACAGATGGTGCCAGTTGGCAGAGAAAAGCCAAAGAAAGAAGACATGAAATAAGAGCTCCGAGGCCTGGGTTCCATACCTGGGCCTGGGCTGAGACACAGATGTTGGGACTCAGCCTCCAGGCTGGGCCTCAGCATTGGCTCAGGGTATAGGTCAAGGCCCCAACATCAGGAACTGCCCTCCAATCCAGGCCATGGCCTTGGGTCTGGACCCAAGGCCTTGGCCTAGGCCCAAACGCAGGTATTGGAACCCATCCTCTGGCCCAGAGCCCAGCATTGGGTATGGGTCTGGGCTGAAGCTCCAGCTATGGCCTAGACTGAAGTCCAGGTGTTGGGAATCAGCTTCTGGGTTGGGCCCTAGCATCGGACCTGGATCTGGACCTGGTAGGATCTGGTCTGGTAGGTCCTAGGCAAGAATCTCTCAGAAGAAAGCTAGAGCGTAAGTCTGAGGTTGGGCTTACGTGCAAGGCAGGCAGCAGGCAGGAATGGTCAATGTAGCAATTAATTTGTATAAAGTTATAAACTGGGATGAGCAAAATGACAATAAATGATTAAATATTATATTCTGCTTTGTAAGCTGATTGAAGCTTGTGGCCCATTGCGAGGCGAGAGGCTGCAGATTGAAATTCCAAAGCAAAACTTTTATGATATTGTCATTTGCCATTATTTGGGCTTGACATTCATTGATTGGACTTTGATCCTTCTCCCTCTCTTTGTCAGTTTTTGTTCATATTAGAGAGGTGTTTTGCCTTTTTGTTTTTTGATTACAGGTATGTTAATAGCCATAGATGCTAAGGTATCCTATGTCTTATGCTTCTATTATGAAACTTAAGAACATAAGACATTGCCATGCTGGGTCAGACCAAGGGTCCATCAAGCCCAGCATCCTGTTTCCAACAGAGGCCAAAACCAGGCCACAAGAACCTGGCAATTACCTAAACACTAAGAAGAATCCATGCTACTGATGCAATTAATAGCAGTTGCTATTCCCTAAGTATAATTGATTAATAGCCATTAATGGACTTCTCCTCCAAGAACTTATCCAAACCTTTTTTGAACCCAGCTACACTAACTGCACTAATCACATCCTCTGGCAACAAATTCCAGAGCTTTATTGTGCATTAAGTGAAAAATAATTTTCTCCGATTAGTCTTAAATGTGCTACTTGCTAACTTCATGGAATGCCCCCTAGTCCTTCTGTTATTCGAAACACATACTGGCCTGTGACAAATGTTTCATTTTCTATGCAGCTATATACTATGACATCATTATGGCTTGTTAAACCATGGCAGCATGAGCATTACACATCTCTGACTCGAAGCCATTGTATCATAGTTCAGTCATACAGGATGGATTAATAGATGTGTCCTAAATAATTTATAATATGATCCTTGCTCCCTATGATTTTACAGACCTGATAAGCCATTACTGTGATCCCCTTTGTCTAGTCTGCATATTCCTTATGTGTGAGCACACTTTCATGCAACAGAATATGGCATGAGAGTTGTACTTTTAGCACCTGTATATGCTTTATTCTTTTGCTATAGGAGACAACAGAGAAGCAAGTGAGGCCTTGGCTGGCCCTTGGCTCCAGCAGGATGGAGACCAATCAGAAGCTCCAGAAGCATGCATGGCAGAGAATCGCCAATCTTCATTTCCTGAAAGGATGATAGAGGAAAGACACCAAGAACAGAAGGCAGTGGATTCTCTTGCATCTTTGGAGGAGGAGGAAGAGGCTACCCAGCCCATACCAACTGAGAATGTTGCATCAGAGAGGGAGATGTTGGGGCTTCCCTGTCAAATGGTTGAAGATGTGCAAGGTGTATGGATAGCCTTACTGCTAATTAGTGAGTATCTTGGGGCCATGGTGCAAGCTGTGACTGAATTATCCAAGCAGCAGGCATCCATTGTTGCTGCTGCTACACCTGTCCAGCAACAACAATGCTGCCGCCTACCATTTGCCTCTCCTCTAGCAGGTTCGCTTGTGGCTTTGAGAAGTGCTGAGGTTTTCATGGTGCAATCCCAATGCTCTGAAATGGCAGAAGAGGTACAGGAAAGAAGCACTACCTCAGGCTCCCCTCGGTGAAGGAGCAGTAGAGCCCATAGAAGAAGGTATTTAGAGGGTGGATTTGGAAGACAGGTGAAGAATAAGCTGTAAATGTGTCATATTTAAAGTTGCATTATTAAATAAATTACTCTTACCAAAAAATGTTCTTGAATCAATGCTGCTCTTACAGAGAGAGAGATACACCTGGAGCATTGCTTTCAATGAGACCTGCTTCTGGCTCTATGTCTGATTCAGCATCTCTGTCTTGCAATATCTCCTCCTGTTGTGATGGGAGTCCTCTTACTGTAGTTATGTTGTGGCGAATGCAACAGGCCACAAAGATCTGACATACCTTCTCTGGGTTATACAGTAAGACAATCCCTGTGCTGTAGAGAGATCTTAAGCCTGTCTTCAAAATGCCACTCTGCACCTGGGTGTGCTAGAGGACCTATTATAGGTTTCTTCAGCAGGTGTCTGTGGATTCCAAACAGGGGTCAAGAGCCACATTTTCAAAGGATATCCTCTGTCACCTGTACAGTGGAAGGAATGTGCAAAGGTATAGATTAGTAGTATCTAGAACAAGAGTATGACAACATGCTAACACAAGTAGAAAAGCATGCAAGTTTGGTCCATGGGCCATGTGTGGCATTGTAGAGAGTGCTATGTTTATGGAGGGGTGATAAATCATTGCCAACCAATGTCAGAGACTAATCCCTCTGCCATCAATAACAGTGATAGTGATATGTGATATGCACAGCTTGCCCTCCAAAGTTATCTCTCAGGTAAAAAAAAAAAAAAAAAAAAGGTGATGTCTTAGGATCCAAGCCTAATGATACTTACCTATCAGCCAGCCCTGGATATGCTCCTACTCATAAATTGCTCTGCCAATCCAGACTGTGATAGAATAAAACCATCATGCCAAAATCCAGGATATTTTGGCTAGTACATCTGTGATAATGCTAATGCCCCTGGCATCACAAACAACCTGCATACTCATTGAATGAAAACCTTTCCTGATCCTATAGGCACTTTCATGCTGCATTGGCGGCCTTAAGGCTACATGTGTGCAATCATAGCACCAATTACCGACAGAAAATCTACTATGTCAAAGAAGGGCCTCATTGTTTCTCCTGTCTTGTTGATGGAAGTAATATAAAGTTAGTCATTCTTCTGCACAGAGCAGTGATAAACTGATAAATGCAGTGGGATGTGGCAGAATGAGTAATATCAGTAGTGTCACCTACTATGGTCTGGAAACTGACAGTGGCTAAAAAGGCCATGGTCATGGTGACGTTGATGTGTACTGGTAAAGCATGACTCCACCGTGTTGTATGCTGTAGATCCTCTTTTAGCCAGTCAAATATATACAATAGTGTTGTTTTTTTTTTTTTATTAAAGTGATACCTGGTGAACACTTACTCATCTGAGAGGTCAAAATAGTTGATTCCAGTCCTGTACACTCACTGTGGTTTATATCTACTTCTTGCCAGCTGCCTTTGCTGCCTTGCCCATTTTCTTTCCTTCCACTGGCGCCACCACCACAAAATGGGTAGCATGCTACATGCATGAAGAGCGATATTCAGTGGAGATACATGATAGCTGCTTAAACTGCTACCCAAAGTTATTTTCCTATTTTAAAAGGACCACTGCAGCAGACGGCCAAATAGCAATCCTAAGTTTAACTGGTGGATACATGTCATCAGCTATGCCTCCATGAGTGGCTGAAAATGCACCCTAGCCAGTCATAGTTTGAACACGCCCCAACATGCCCCAAAACAGCTTTTTTTTATCTGCCTATATACCGCCGCTCAGCCTATATATTCAGTTAAGTCACGGCAGATGAAAATGCTCTATAGCCGGGTATATGTTCTGTAGCCGGCTATGAGGAAATTTTAGATGGTTAACTGGCAGCTGGGTTTTTGAATATGGACCTCATAATGTCCTACGATATACCAAATTTCTTGTTTTATGGGTGTAATAAATGTCTATAGAGCAAAATAATTTATCATACTTAAATCAAATTTGTATACTTCTCTCTAACTTAAAAGCATTAGCTCACTTGGAAGTGGATGTACTAAGAGTGCACTATTTTTAATGCACATGGTAAGCATGCTTATCACATACACTAAAAATTGACTCTAGTACTGAGTAAAATGTGTGCTTTAGAGTGGAATATGCATGTAGTAAAATTCACCATGCATGCAATGCATATACTAAACAGGTAAATAGCATGATCATGATATCATTAGTTACTAGCATACAAATGAGCAGAAACAACATTTCAAGTAACTGTCTTGAGCATTAAACCTTGGCCAGCCAAAAAAATCTAAGTAAGTAATGAGCTATTTGGCAATCATAAGCTGCAAAATGCAACAGTATATGCCCCAGAAATAAAAGGATTGAAAGGGAGCACGGAATAATACAGGGTGTTAGGAAACACAAATAGGGTTTAAAGTATTGAGCACATGTCAAAACAAGATAAGAGACCTGTTGAAGATTTGGAAGAAAGGGAATAACCAGCATGCTCTCTTAGGAGATGAAAGCAAATAGTAAAATGTCACGACACCTGGTAAGTAAAAAATAGATACCAATCGGGCAGTCAGGCAATAGCAATAATCCATCTCATGAATTGGTAATAATCTGACATCCAAGGAGGTTACAGAAAACCAGGAATCAAATGAAAATCAATTACTAAGATGCTCAGGCACCCAAACCAGAGGATTTTTCTATCTTTGTAAATGGTGCTCTCTTCATCCCAATTCCCATGACCCATCACCTTGGTTCATCATTGATGACTCGCTCTCCTCTATGCACACATAAAAAAAATCTGATAAAGCCTGTTGTTTCTTTCTCTACAACATTATTAAAATCTGCCTTTTCATTTCTGAGCATGCTACCAAAATGCCCATCTACTCTCTTATCATTTCCCACTTAGACTCTTGCAAATTTCTTTCTGCAGTTTTTATACTGAATGGTCTTTCTCCCCTGCAATCTATTCAAAATTTGAACACACAACTTGTTTTCCTTCAATGTCACTATGACCATGAAACCCCTCTTCTTAAGTTACCACAGGGTCTCTGACTGTAGATAGTTTGACTATTTAATAAGACATAAAATATTGCTAATAATTGACTTTCTGCAGAATTTGACCTTGAATTACTGCAGAAAAACAATTAGGATTTGCTTATCAATATTTCCCAGTTTAGTTTCAATTCTCTGTCTTCTTTGTTATAATATAACAGTATGATCCTATTTTCTAATATTTTCTCTGACACTCAATATAGAAGGAAACATTCTGAACAAAATGCCTTAAATATTGTGAACCACTTTTTAAAGTTTCCATGATATTTTGAATTAGAACCTCTTACTGGAAAATAAATGGTATTAATAGTAGCCATCATAACAAAAGTTGCAAAACCTACTGATTAATTGTTGAAAAATGCCTATGTTGTAATTCTCACATATAAAAGTGGTTAATCCAATATTTAGACCATATAGTTACTTAGTCTTACAATATGTGAGGAATTATTTCTTTATCAAAGTTTATGCATTTTCTCAGCATTGATGATTATTAGATTTGCATTCCACTTTTTTAGGCAGTTAAAACAATTACATTCAGGTACTGTAAGTTGCACTGTTCCTGAATTACAATTCTCTAAAAAGAGATAGCAAATGATGACACACAAGCTACATCTTGAAAGGTAATCCCATTCAATCTTTATGTGGAAATCTGACATAATTGAAGGGCAAGATTTTGAACAATGGCTTTTATTTACATAAAAAGACAGCTTGAAATATGAAGTGAAACAGTAAGCAATAACTTTTAGAGCTTTGTTTTTAGAAAGTATTTTTATAGACACACAATGGGAGTAAGGAATTGAAACTAGGGCCCTAACTTTTACCGTCTGGGGTACGGATACGCAGAGGTAAGGGATAAAGCACAGGACTGCATCTACAGCCAAGTCCATAAGCAAAGCACATCAAGCAAGACTATTTGAATTTTCTAAAAGGCTCAGCACCCAGTAAAAGAGAAACATGGGGGTAACCAGCACAGAACTGCAGATGCTACCATAAGAAGCTTACTGGGTAGAATGGATGGACCATTTTTGACCTTTTGGCCATCATTTCTATGTTACTATATGTATGTTATATAACCTGCAGTATTGAAATGTACCGTGACCTTTCCAAGCTATTGCAGATTTTAACTGACTTTCAGCTCATCCATTTGATATCCCTTCCCTAAAGGTTAGTAGACCACTTATCTTGGGAGGAGTAAAATGACCAAATATAGAATACTGAAAAGGTCAAAACTACAATATATTTAGCTAACATTATTACGCTGACATCCCATTCACATGTCAAAAGATTATAACAAACACAAGAGACTTAAAAAACTTTAGTCTATGCTGACAAAAGAATGACAAATGTCATATATTTGGACTGCTTGTTAACTTCAGACTGTATATGTAGTTATCTCTGGATACTATACTATCAAATTTGATTTTATTTTCAGCACTAGTTCTTATATTGTACCACTTTCAGAGGTTACAAAATAACTAGAATCCACAAGACAAGATCACATTTACTTAACTTTCTGGCATGTACACACTGGACAGGAAACCTCTGAGTGCTTGGAGGAAAACATTTTAATTCTAGGTTACAAAACAGAGTTGAGGGAACATATTACATGTCCACAAAAGCCACTTCTACACAGTTCAAATATGTTTCCTTATGGCATAAAGCAAGTATCAGAACATTCAAATTGAATATCTTTCTAAATGGGTCATTCATCAAGCCGAATTAGGGCCTTATGGCGTGATAATTGAGGTCTAATGCATGATAGATATGCAATGTTTATTGTGTCATGCGTTAGCATGTAAAATGATAATGAGTATGCAAAACCAGGAAAATTATTGGCAAATGAGGGACCTCTACCACATTTTTTGGTAAAATAATGCATAATAACACCGGATTAAATGTAAGAACTGTAATGAAAATGTAAAAAAAGAAGCTTTTTTTGGAGGAGCGGGGAAATAAGGTTTTTATTGTGCCATAGCAGCCATTATTGCTGATTGTGGCTATTCTTGCAAATGATAAAATGAGGCCTTCTCTCAGACACACCTATACAGCCTGCTGGGCCAACAAAAATAGCTTTTCTTCCCTGCCCTTCTTTCTAACGTTACAATATTAAGGAGAAGTGCACTAGTCATGAGATATTGGCTGCTTCGGGCTGCTCACAACAACAAAAACTACTATTACAATAGGCAAGGAACTTCCAACACCTCCTAGGGAAGTACCTACACTGGAGCTAGATCCACAGGCTCCACTGTTGGAGTGCCCTTGCCCACGGCAGGGCTTGCTATGCAGAAGGGCACACAGGCAGTACAGGGAGTGCATCTTTCATCCATGAACCTCATTGCTGGGGATGCCAGAGGAGGGGATGCCAGAGGTTATGAAGTATCACCTCAGCTCTCAGGTCATCATGGAATCTTTGCAAGAAATCAGAGGGAATCTGAATCCAATCATAGAAAGGTCCCATGCTATACCAGACCTCACTAAACTATTGTGCGCCCTGCATTCCATGACATCTGGCTCCTTCAAAACAACAGTTGGGGTCTTCGGGGGAATGTCCCAAATGTATTTTTCCCTGGGCCAGGTGCTCACAGCTTTCACTACCTTCCCTCATGAAGGTAGAACTTGTTGAACTTGTTGAACTTGATGGCAATGGATGGCTGGCGCCATCTTGTGCTCCTACCATGTGACAGGGGCTGACCAATGGCAGCAGTAGCCCCTGTGACATAGTAAGGGCAAAGGCTATTGGTGCCATTTTGAATACTGGCAGCTGACGGCCGAGTAGGGAGATTGCTCCAGGACCCCTGCTGGACCACCAAGGACTTTTGGCAAGTCTTGGGGGGGGGGGGGGAATTCAGGAGATGACCAGGGACTTGCCAAAAGTCCCTGGTGGTCCAGCGAGGGTCCTGGAGTGATCTCCTGCACTCGGGCCATCGGCTGCCAGTATTCAAAATGGCACCGATAGCCTTTGCCCTTACTATGTCACAGGGGCTACCAGTGCCATTGGTCAGCCCCTGTCACATGGTAGGAGCACAAGATGGTGCCGGCCGTCCATTACTCCTACCATGTGACAGGGGCCGAACAATGGCACCGGTAGCCCCTGTGACATAGTAAGGGCAAAGGCTATTGGCACCATTTTGAATTCTGGCAGCCGACGGCCCGAGTGCAGGAGATTGCTCCAGGACCTCCGCTGGACCACCAGGGACTTTTGGCAAGGCTTGGGGGGGTCAGGAGGGTGAGGGGTTGTAGTTATTTAAATTTAAAGGGTTGGGATGGAGATTTTTTTGGGAAACGAATACATATGTAACTAATGAACGGATCGGGGTCCTCCGAGAACAGATGCAACGGATTTGGGTCCCGACGAATATGAATACCGAATGGGACAAATCCGTCCCTGCTGCACATCCCTAGCATACAATGTGTCTCCTGTTGTAAAATGTTTTTTTAGTGTTTGTCAAATGTTTAAAAATGTATATAGGAGTTTTTAATTAATGGATGTTCTGTTCATCAGCTGTTTTGAAATATGTATTCTTTTTATGAGTTTACTATTATTGATTTATGTTTTCTATCTAGCCGGCACAGGAACTCTGTAGTCAGGATGGGCCCAACAGTCTTCTTCCATCAAGCTGACACAGGAACTTTGTAGTCAGGATAAACCCAGAAGGCGTTTTCCATCTATCCGGCACAGAAACTCTGTACAGAGTGCCAGCCTGGCTTACTTGGACAATCATCTTTGAATGACATGTTTAACTCTTTACAACCTTTACAACTTGGGGGCCTCATGAGCCTTTTCCTCACATGGGCTTTTGGCTGGTTGGGGATGGCATATCGTTTTATTTTTTTTTTAATTTTTATCATTTCAAACATTACAGCAAGATACTACTTACTTACAGAAAATGGGAATACAATAAATCAACTACATATAAACACAAGATCCTAACTTTTAATCCTCCATTTTTGCATTCCCCTTTAAAGAAAATTTTTAAGAAGGGGGGCAGAATATAAAGGGAGTTTTACAAGTAACATTGCTAGAATCAGGCTTAACGTTTAATAAAGACATTAATTCTTTATGATCCTCTCACTATGGCTAATTAACGGAGGGAATAATAACCCTCCTTGCATTTAAGAAGGATTTTAACTGATTGAGGTAAAAGAAAATGAAACATTCTGTTGAAGACTTTACGATACACTTGCAAGGATATTTTAATACGTATGAAAACCCCAAAGCAGCTACTTGTGGCCTTAAAGCAAGAAATTCTTGTCTCCTGGCTTGTGTGACAGAAGCAAAATCAGGAAAAACACGCATCTGGAGGCCTCTAAAGGGTAACTCAATATTCCTAAACTATCTCTTCATGGTTTCCACTACATCACTTTCTATTATAAAGGAGACCATTAAAGTTGCACATTCATAAAATTCAGCTGATGAATCTTCCAAAAATCTGGTTAAATTCCCCTTATTTTCACTTCCTTGTAATATATCCCTATTCCTAGATGACACAGGTAGGTAATATAACTTATTCAGTGAGGGACATTCACCGTCCTGAAATTTCACATTTTCCATGAAATATTTTTTTAAAGTGATATAAGGGAGTTCGCCAATAATCTTTGGAAAATTTAAAAACCTCAGGTTTAAATGTCTTGAATGGTTCTCAAGATGTTCCAGTCTCCTTGAAACCACATTAATCTCCTTCACGACCTTAGCATTACATTCTTTGGTTTCTTTAATTCAGTTTCCATTGTTTTCAGTTTAGGCTTGATTTCTTCTAATTGTGTGTCATGTACATCCAACTTATGATTAACAATATAATATCTGTCCTGAAACTCGCCGAGCAACTTCACTAATGCAGCCATAGTGTCCCATAGCACTTCCAGCGTGATCTTTTCTGGCTTATTGGGCATTTGAAAGCGGGGACGCTGAAAAAACTCACCTGCTTTCACCACAGGACATATTCCAGCCAGCTGAAGTTCCCCACCGATGGCAGCCGTCGCTCCTTCCAGAAACTCAGTCTCCCTCTCCCATGTAGGAGTCAACACGGCAACTGTCCAGAAGTCTTGGCAATTCCAAGATTTCCGGACAGTTCTTCAAGCAATCATTTTCTCAAAAATAGATTACTGTAACTCTCTCCTGCATGGCCTTCCGGCAAATTCCATCAAACCTCTACAGATGCTACAAAACGCTTCTGTAAGGATTCTAACTAAGACCAACAAAAAAGATCACATTGCACCCATCCTGCGGAACCTACACTGGCTCCCAATCAAATTCAGAATCCTTTACAAAGTTCTAGTGATCACTCATAAATCCATTCACAACATATCCCCACTGGATCTCAAGATCCCACTTCAACACCGCATATCTTCCAGACCGGTGAGAGCAGCTTACAGAGATACCTTACAGGCCCACCCCATGAAAACTTCATTATCAAAGAGAGCGCTTTCCATGTCCAGACCAATGCATTGGAACTCACTTCCTCCTGATCTTCGGCTCGAAAAATGCCCAAACACCTTTAAAAAAAGATTAAAGACTTGGCTGTTTGGCCAAGCCTTCACCTAACTCTGATGACCCACGGAACATCCTCGGTATAACTATTAGACCCTCTTCACTAACAACTCATTCACTTCATAGACAAGCTAATATTGTCTCTCCCCACTTCCCCCTACCAGTGTCTCCTCTTAGACATCTGGCTATTCTCTCATGTTAGCACCCGATCCGCCGGTTAAACCCCCCTCCTACCTCAATGTTAAACCCAACTCCTAATCCAAGTTGTTCCACCCTGTTCATTGTAATGCACTCTTACGCAGTGGTTGTTATAGTGTAAACCGAGGTGATTTGTAACCTGTTACATGAACCGCGGTATATAAAAATGCTAAATAAATAAAATAAATAAAACTACTTCTCTTGATACTCCGGAGCTCTCTGAGGGCTGTAACAGAGCTTCGGCATCCTCTGCCCTCCTCCTGCTGCTGTCGCATTTGGCTCGTCATGGCTCTGTGACGCAGCTGCCTGAGAGAAGCTGGGGATCGAAGCAATCTCAGGAAAACGAGGATCCGGGGGGCTCAAAGCGACTTCACCAGGTGAGAGCCACGCTCCCTCGCTAGCTCCCACAGTGGTTACTTCACCTCCCATTGAGAATGTCCTTGCAGCCACAAAAGACGTTATCAATCGCTGTGTTGTGGAAATCTCCAGTTCCGAAGGAAAGACACAGAGCTTTCCTTCCGCTTTGCAGGCATTTTATTGCTTGAAAATAGTGCAGGTAACGGAGCTCAGCATTTCTGTGCCTGCTCACACTGCCATCTTGTCCCTGCAAGTCAGGTGTGGGGTCAGTGATAAGAGGTACATAAAATCTAGTATCTGAGAGTTGACATATAACCTCATTAACATACATCTCATGGTCCAATACCATGATACCACCTTCTTTGTCAGCTGGTTTTATAACAATAGATTGATCTTCTGTTAGAGATTTTATCGCTTGTTGTTGTTCCTTTGAAGTATTAAATGGTTTTTTGAGGCAATCGTTGAACTTCTACTTGAATACTTTTCTCAAAGGCCAGTAGGAGCGAATCCACTGGTCCAGGGGGATACCATCTAGACTGTTTACGAATAATTGACACATCGTAAGTAGCAGGAGTATCAGCGAAAAAATACTTAATATATAACATTCAAAAAAATGTATACAAGTACACTTGCACATCAAATGAATCATACGTTATAGTAGGAACAAATGATAGTCCTTGGGGGGGGTCTCCTGACCCCCACAAGACTTGCCAAAAGTCCAGCGGGGGTCCGGGAGCAACCTCCTGCACTCGGGCCGTATTGCCAATATTCAAAATGGCACCGGCGCTAGCCTTTGCCCTCACTATGTCACAGGAGCTGACAGTCGGTGACATAGTGAGGGCAAAGTCTAGCGGCTGCCAGTATTCAAAATGGCGCCGGTGCTAGCCTTTGCCCTCACTATGTCACAGGGACCGACCCTCGACATCTATTACATTATTCACACCTAAACTGTGGGAGCTATAATAGGGGTCCGAGCAGCTAGAAATGATCTCAATTGTTTAGGATCAAGAAAAACATAATTTTCGTTTAAATATCTGATGCAGGCCTTGCATGGGTATTTCAGAACAAAATGCGCTCCCAATTTTAATGCTTCAGGACGAAGCCTAAGAAATTATTTTCTACGTAACTGAGTGGATTTAACCACATCAGGGTAAATCCATATAGGGCTCCCATAAAAATTTACTTGTCGATTCCTAAAAAACAAGTGAAGCACATGGTTCCTTTCAGAAAGAAAAGCAAAAGAGACTAACATTGATCTCCGTACATTTATCTGTGCATCTGAAGACATTTCTAACAAATTAGTTACATCCAAGGATTGTTCTTGTTCTGATATTTGTGATCTCTGTTGTAAATAATATGCTTTTACTATTACTGGCAAAGCATTTTCTGGTATCTTAAGAATCTGAATCATATAATTTTTAAACAATTCCATTGGAGAGGATAATCTCATTAAAGGAAAATTCAATATTCGAAGATTGTGTGCCCGTAAAGCATTTTCTATTGACTCTAACCTATTTGCAGTATTAGCTTCAGATACAATTAGTTTTGTTTGCTTATTCTCAATTAGTACAAGTCTTTTTTCCACATCATCAGTCTTTTTTGTATATGTAGTTATCAAATTATTATTTGCAGTCGCTTGTTTTTGTATCTCCACTGTATTTGCTGAAAGTATTTTTATAGAGCTCTCGATGGAGCTTAGCATTGTCCAAATACCCTCAAGAGTCACTACATCAGGTTTAACTGTTAAGGGGAAAAGAGAGAGCATTCTTAAGCGTTCCATCCCCACTTCTTCCACAGTTCCCAAAATCTCCCTAGTACCTGGTAACGGTGGAAGGGGGTTAATCTCTGAAGCCAGCGGGGAAGAAGCCATTGCAGGGCTCCACATTTCACCTTCCTCACCTGGGGACGCCTCCCTCAGCTGCTGTTGTACGCTGGTGCACAGGGCTCCTGATCACCAAGATTTTCCTCCGAGGCCATTACCATGGCCGCTCCTGCTTCTACCGAAGCAGGGCCAGATATCTCGCTGTCTCCAGGGTGAACGGGCTTCCTCGGTGATCTGGGGCTCAGAGTAGTCTCAAGGGTCAAGGGGGAGGGCTCATGCTCAGAAGCGACTCCTCCAGCGACCGAGCCTCCTGGGTTTATAGATGATGTGCCGACGAAAAAGCCAGAGATCTGTGGCTGTCGGGGGTCTTCTGAAGGCGAAATGGCAATCTCACCCCTCAGTCGGCCCTTTCTTTTCATGTGCGGCATTTTTTCAAAAAGTAAGTAGATTGAATGAAGTAAAATACCGACAGCTTCCCTCTCCGGTGTTTCTCGCTGGCGCTACTCGGCGGCCATCTAGCCCCCACGAGAAAATATTTTTTATTCAACACTTAAACTCTGGAGTTCATTGCCAGAGAATGCGGTGAAAGCTGTTAGTGCAGTTGCATTTAAAAAAGGTTTGTACAAGTTCCAAGATAAAAAGTTCATAAACCATTATTTATAAATACCACCACCAAAGACTGTTTCTATAAATTACAAGTCCTCAAAAAGTTAAAACCTCTCCTTCACTTTAATGATTTTCGCCTTGTCCTACAATCCATCATTTTTTCAAAACTCGACTACTGCAACGCAATCCTGCTTGGACTCCCCGCTAACAGTATCAAACCCCTTCAGATGGTACAGAACGCCGCCGCCAGAATCCTAACAAACACCAATAAAAAAGAACATATCTCCCCTATCCTGAGCAACCTCCACTGGCTACCCATCAAACAGAGAATCCTTTATAAAACCCTTACCATTATTCATAAATCAATAAACAACATCGCCCCTATATCTCTCCAAACGCAACTTCGTCCACACCTATCCTCCAGACCCATCAGAAGCGCCTACAGAGGCACATTATTCGCCCCTCCAGCAACATCATTACTAAGAAAAAGAGCACTCTCAACCGCAGGACCACACCATTGGAACGCTCTCCCCCCAGACCTACGCCTTGAACCCAGTCTGCCAGAGTTCAAAAAAAAGTTAAAAACCTGGCTCTTCAGACAAGCGTTCCAATTTACAGAATCCAACTAAGCACCTTATCCTGATTGAACCTTTAATTTATTGTTTTATACAGTTAACAATATTCAACATATATATATATGCAATATTTAACTTTTTAATTATTTTAATCTAATTTAATTTAGGTCACGAAAACATTCAATGTTTAATGTTTAATTGTTAATTGTTATTTTTTATTTTTATTTTTCATTGTTATTTTTCAATGTTCAATGTTCGATGTAATCAACCCAGGTCTGACCTCCCAGACTGGGGCAATTTCTTCGTTTACTGTAAACCGGACTGATTTGTATTGTATACAGGAATTCCGGTATATAAAAATTAAAAATAAATAAATAAATAAATAAATAAATTATTAAGGTGGAATTGCAGAAATGGATTGCTTAATTATCCCTTGGATAAGCAGCTTGGAATCTATCTACTCTTTGGGATCCAGAGACCTGGATTGGCCACTGTTAGAAACAGATTATGGACTTGATGGACCTTTGATCTGACCCAGTATGTCAAATCTTATGTTCTTAGTACACAGCCACTTGTAAAAGGTATCTAATGAATAGAATAAACAAATAAACAAAAGAAACCCTCTGCACCCTACAAGAAAGAAGAAATGACTTGGTATTTGATTTACAAGCAGAATTGCCTATGAAAAGCTGCTGAAAAGAGGCTACTAAGGCTCTGTGTGCTCAGATGGAGCATTCTATAGGAAACATGCTTGCATTAAGAAATCTAGCCCTAAGAGGCAAGATAATAGGTTTATAATGGCCTAATTAATTTTGCACTGCATGTCTTTTTGCAAACATACTAAGTTAGACAGTAAATTGCTATCTTTACACATCTGTAAAAAAAAAAAAAAAAAAAAAAAAAAAAAACCAGTTGGCTCCAAACAAATCTCTGAAACCAGTGGATGGTAATTCTTACTGGCAGGTCAGTCTAATTACAGTTGAAGAAAACACTTCACCTGAGGTTCTATGAGAGTGATAAGCTTTTCCATAGTCTCAGTACAAAATTACTTCTCAGTACAAAATTACTTTGTTAAAAACCACTATTCCCTATAACCATTACCAACTGTGTAGAAATTTAGAGGACACATTTCAAACAGATTAATGCAGATAGGACCATTGAAAAATTGTCCCACTCAATGTGGGAAAAATGTATGCTGTTCCACAGTACACATACTTTTACCTATACTGAAAAAGGACAGACCTAAGGATGTGATGACAGGAAAGTATGCAAGAGTTCATTTTGAAATATCTGCACATATGTTACAACAGGTACATCACATCTGTGACTTCTAATAAAGTGTCTTCAGCCATGTTAAAAGCAAATTGTTGAATATCATCTGCATACATTTGGTAGGAAACACTATAATTCCTTATAATATTTCCAATGTAACTCCTATTTCCAAAACATTCAATTAGATTTTTTATATTCTGCTTTTCTCAGCACTTCAAAGCACATTACATTCAGGTACTTCTCTATCCCCAGAGGGCTTACAATCTATTGCCAGGATTCATCATTCCGTGTGGAAAGATGAACCCTGCGCTACAGGGGTGCCGGGGGGAAGCAAAGCAGGGGGCAGTTGGGCAATAGCCTGCAGCTGGCCACACCACGTCGGTGCAGTTTTGCTTGCCATGGTGCGGCGGGCTGCAGGCTATCGTGGGCATAGCGCCACCATAAAAGGTGGTGCTATTCCCCACGCTACTGCCAGCGATAATGTTCAAAACATTATCGCCGGCAGTGGTGCCGCCGCCGTTTACCATAATTCCCTCCATAACTCTGCCCTGACTCATCCCCTCCCCTTAATTTAAATCTTACCACTGTGATAAGGGCCTATCGCGGCTTGGAACATAAGCCCCTAAGTTTGTACCTGAGGCAATGGAGGGTAAAGTGACTTGTCCAAGGTCACAAGAAGTGACAGTGGGACTTGAATGCTGGTCTCTTGGTTCATAGCCTGCTGCTCTAACCACTAGGCTACTGCTTCTCCTTCCAGTTATAGTTTACATGTCATACAAGTTTTCAGTGTTAATATTCTATTTATTTTTATAGATATTTTTATTTTATCACTGAAGGTCCTACATGCTAAAAATCATACTAAAATGTTATAATAATGCAAAATGTTAAACCTATAACACGTATGCTAGAATATCACTTAACATGTTATGCTTTCAACTGTATTATGTAAGAATAATACAGTTGAAAGCAACCAGGTTCCTTCGTGGTCCCTAGTTGCCCCGGGCCCCGACGCGTCCTTCGGTCTTCTCCTGCTTCAGTGCCTTCCTGCCTGCCTGCTACAGTTCCTGCCTTCTGCTCCATTGCTTGCTTGCTATAGTGGCCGGGCCCCTATGGGCTCCTCCCGGAGGGGCTCCGGTCTCCGCCACAGTTCCTGCCTGGTTCCAGTTTTCGAGTCTCGCCACGGTTCCTGCCTGGTTCCAGTAACCAGTCTTGCTTCAGTTCCAGTCTGGTTTCAGTATCCGAGTCTTGCTACAGTTCCTGCCTGGTTCCACTACCTCTCTTGCTTCAGTTCCAGTCCGGTCCTGGTACCTGTCTTGCTTCAGTTCCAGTCCGGTTCCAGTACCCGAGTCTTGCTACAGTTCCTGCCTGGTTCCAGAACCCGAACCCAGTTACAGTATTGCTACTGTCCTAGTCTGGTTCCAGTTACCCGTCCTGATCCACTACCCGCCTAAGTCCAAGCGTCCAGGTCCCTATGGGCTCCTCCCGGGGGGGCTTCGGCTTCTAAAGGTGAAGCCACCTAAGTCCCAGCGGTTGGGCTCCTACGGGCTCCTCCCGGGGGAGCACCAGCTTTCAGGGTGAAGAGCATTGTCTACGTCCTGCCAGATATCTGCCTCCCGACCTGATCATACTGAGAGACATTAGAACACCTTATTCCAGTCTCTTGCAGGTCGGCCCAAGGGTCCACTAAACAGAGACTTCCATAACATGCAGTCTATAGTACCTATCATGTTAGGGTAAGTCTATAATGTTAAAAAAATTACTTAGAAGCCTTGGCATTATTGTTTCTGATTAGAATACTAAATATTATTATAATGGAACTACAATTGATAGCACTAATACACTAATATTTGATATAATTATATCTACTAAGTTTTGACCATTATATGGAACTGAGCATAGACTTCAATTATAAAATTTAAAAGTGAAGGAGACTATCATCTATGGACTACCATGACTATTTTGTTCAATCACAGGTCCCCAATAATCATTGGTCTTTTGCAATATAGTTAAATTGCTTTTTTGTAACATCATCCAATTTTAGTAATTCTTAATCCGAAATAAGTCATGCAGAATTTGTGCAGAGTTCTTTGTTAAATGTCTGACATTCCCCCAAGTTTCGATGTGTTTCTGCTTTAGAGATAATACTGCCTCAGTCCATTGGTATCTGCACAAAGGAAAACATTTTATAACTTTTCCACTCTCATTTGAACTAATCAAACTATGGGCTGCGCTGTTCTCACATGATGAGTAACTAATGTGTGAAATACAAGCATGTTCCACTAATTTTCAAAGGGAAGTCATTCACAAATGTTTTCTTTCAAAATTCTCTCTCCAAAAGTTCCCACATAGGTTACATCTGCTTTCTGAAGCATGTAAATTTCCTGTGAAAACTTACATGTAGACATTTTAATATCTAAATAATATGTATAAATGAAGACTTCCCAGGAAATGCTTCCATACAGCCTGAGTAAATTTATGCATGAACATGACACGTACATGTAAGTTGACCCACACATCAGGTGGGCAGTTTTATAATAACCAATTTCTGCACATAAAACAGTGTTTTACCTGTTGCAAGCATGGACCCTTGGACTGAGACGAGATTGATGCTACCTGCGGGGAGGGGCCCTGCAGGTCCTTGTTGTTGGCAGGCGGAAATGACTGGAGCAGAGACCCAACAGGACCTTCATCAATACCAGCCCTTGTTCCCCGCAGGTTGAGCCCTTAGGTGCCGGGGCCGGATAGACTTATGTGCAGGTCTCTGACGGTGATGATTCCCATGAAGACCAAGGCCATCAGCCGAGTGGATACCTACAGAGGTATCCACTCGGCTGATGGCTAGCAGAGTAAAGGCATTCAAAGGCTCGGGGAAGGAAGCTACTAAGCAAAGTCCAGAGATGTACCAAGAGTTGAGGCAGGCAGCGAACAAGCGAAGTCCAGGAAAGGTTCGAGGTTAGCCAAGGGTCAGTCCAAACGAAGTCAAGGTCAAGAGCAATTCGAGGTGAGGGTCAAGAAGCAGTTTGGAGGGGAAGGCAAGGCAAGGACTAGGAGACAGGAACATGGAATCAAGAACATGCAACCAGCTACTCAAGGAGTTCAACCTGTTGCTGAATTGTCTGATGCAGGTCTGGCTGAGCCTTATATAGCAAAGTCTGAGTGATGACATCAGCGGGCACCACAGGAAATGTCCCTCCACGGGCCCTTTAAATTGGACTGAGAAGTGCATGTGCTCCTAGGGACGCTCACACAACTGAGCAGTGTTCCCAGTGTGGCACAGCCCATCGTGCACAGCGGCCTGCCATACCTGAAGCCTGGAGGTCATCACAGTGTTGGCAGTCCCTCTGCTGCCCTGAATCCCCAGTAAGAGCGACTGGACAAGGGGTAGGCCCATGGTCGGCCACACGCAATATTATATGAGGAAATACATTTGAAAAATAATTCCCTAAAATGAAAGAATAAACATTTCAAAATAAAAGTGAAAGATCTCTGAAGACGTGAGACCTAGAGAGTTTCACATATTACATTCTGATTAACTCAGACCTGTTATGGACAGCTACATAGATTTTATTACCAATCTTTTTCACCAAATGCATATTATATGTGCTATCTGATTTCCTGGGAAGCCTAAAATTAGGACAAAAAGATAATCTGTAAACTCTGTTTTTAAACTAACTTCAAACTGCAGTATACTTTCAGTGTATTAGAACAAAGGGAAAGAATCAAAGAGTAATGCTATGATTTCTTCAGAAGTAGAGCCAATCAGCCTCTCATACATAAAAAAGTGGTTCAGTCTCAGCATTGACCCCCATTAGATGCCTTTTGTTGAACACTGATAAACTGCTTCTTAAGATGTACTTTACTGTAAAACAATCTAAGCATGAATTCAGAATTTCACTACAGATAGTGGGCTGATGGATAGGAGGCTGATGGATTAGCAGAGGCTGATGAATTAGCAGATATGCTGTCTCTGATCAAAATAACTTTGCAGGTACCAAATTGCATAACTTTTGTACCTTCACCGTGCATTGCAAGTACCAAGTTTTGATATCCAAAGAAAACTTAGTTTTCGGCAGGATGTTGCAAATGTAAATGTTTTCCAAGCAGCATCTCAATTCTTGAAATATAAATATTACCTGTGTTTTCATTTTAAATTGCTATGACTCAGGATTCTCCCTTGGAAAGGAGAGTTACTGATACAGTCTAGCTTGCAGTACCCTGGCTGAGTGTGCACTACAAGTTCCAGTCTGGAAGAGACAAGTAGGCAAGATTCATACTCCCATGTACTTCAGGGGAGGCCAATCTCTCTTCTCACACTTGTGTTTGTTCTGTTTTCCCCATTATATCACAATGAAGGAATCTGTCCTGGGGATGCCATAATCTGTCTGGTTTTCAGGATATCAACATGAGATACATTTACATACACTGGAGTCTCCTACTTATCACTTCTATAGCATTTAACATATGCAGCGATTTATAGAAAAAAAACCATATAAGAGACAGTGCCTGCCTACCGGAGCTTACAATCTAATCAAGACATACATACAAGGCAAAAGAGAATGGGAATTTATTTTATTTAAAAAATACAGTCTCTTAAGTACCACAGGGAAGGTCAGTCCCTGTTCTCACACTTGTATTTGTTCCCTTTTTTCCATTACATCTCCTGAATAAAAGAAGGTAGAGAGGAAAACTACTGGGAGTGGGAACTGCCTTTGATGCAACTTGAGAAGAGAGGTAGCAACATTTGGTGAGAGATAGGTCACAAAGCTGAATTTTGGATAGACCAAAATGGGGAAAGGTTGTTCATTGGGAGACCTGTGAATAGCCTGAGAGAGGGAATAAGGGTTCTGGCAGTGTGTTCAGAAAGAAAGGGTTTGATTTTGGTGATGTTGTAGAGAAAGAAGCAACACATTTTAAGCTGTGTTTTGGATATGTGTAGAGAAGGAGAAAAAAGAATCAAAGATGACTCCCAGGTTACAGGCTGAGGAGACTGGGAGGATTAAAGTGTTATTGACAGAAAGAGAGAGGAGGAAGGGGAAGTGGGTTTGGGGGGAAAAGATAAGGAGCTCTGTCATGGTCATGTTGAGTTTAAGGTGGTGGTGGGACATTCGGGCAACAATATCAAACAAGCAGGATGAGATTTGGGACTGGATTCCTGATGAAATTTCTGGTGTAGAGTGGTAAATCTTGGAATTATCAGCATAAAGATGGTATTAAAAGATGAGAGCACTAAGTAAATTAGTAAAAAGAGGGGTAGATCTTAAAAAAGTATGCGCGTGTGTACTTTTGTTCGCGCAACTGGTGCAAACAAAAGTACGCCGGATTTCTAAGATACGCAAGTAGCCACACGTATCTTATAAAATCCGGGGTCGGCTTGCGCAAAATCGGCAGCCTGCACACGCCAAGCCGTGCAGCCTGCCTCCGTTCCCCTATCTAACCCACCCCCCAGCCCTACCTAAATCCCCCTCTACCTTTGTTGTACAAGTTACACCTGCCTCAGGTGTAACTTGCGCGTGCCGCCTCGCCATCCCCCGGAACAGGCCGCAGTGCTGGGGAACTCGGGACCGCCCTCCCGGCCCGCCCCCGAACCATCGCCACGCTCCCGGACCCACCTTGGATCGCCCCCTGACCCGCCCCCAGACATGTCCCCTCCCGCCCCTTTTATGAAGCCCCGGGACTTACGCTCGTCATTTGTTCAGAGTAGATAAATCACAAGCAGATTGTGATAAATTGCAGGAAGACCTTGTGAGACTGGGAAATTGGGCATCGAAATGGCAGATGAAATTTAATGTGGATAAGTGCAAGGTGATGCATATAGGGAAAAATAACCCATACTATAGTTACAAAATAAATGTTAGGTTCCATATTAGGTGCTACCACCCAAGAAAGAGATCTAAGCATCATAGTGGATAACACATTGAAATCGTCAGTTCAGTGTGCTGCAGCAGTCAAAAAAGCAAACAGGGTTCTGCCTGGAATACTGTGTGCTGGGGTTTTATATCTTTTGGGTTGGGACATGTGCTGTCAGTTTTCTTTGTGTATCCCTCTCTGATATATTGCCAAATTTATCTGATAAAGGGAAAGATGCTGTGTGTGTTTCAGGACAACTGTAAAATGGTAAATGTCTTATGTTTTGTTCATATTCCCTATTTCTCCATTATATCTCATATGTGTGACTATTACCTAACATATTCTCTAAACCTAACATAATCCGTTGAACATCCAGAATCAAAATAATAATATCTGCATTAGTATAAATGCAAGTAATCATATAATCATTCAGATAGAAGCACTATTGTTAAATCACTATAAAAGGGCCTGTAAATACTGTTGTAATTAAAATTATGTCTATAATCTACTTCTTAATAAAGAAGTTTTAACAAAAACTAATCTGTTTCTATGTCAGGTATTTTCAGCTTCAACCTTTTTCACTGTATAAGAGGAGCTGTTAGTCAAGGTCAAGATTTAACTCTTTATCTGCTAACTGGCTTTATGTGTTTTTCTTAGACTTTCAATTAAATCCTGTCTCCATTTTGTGTTCTGTAATTCAGGGATAGATAGCATGGGCTATAACAGGGATAGCTGTGGGCTATGAAAAACTGTGATGGGGAGCTATGAGACAGCCCAGAAGTTCTTACATAGAAACATAGAAATGACGGCAGAAGAAGACCAAACGGCCCATCCAGTCTGCCCAGCAAGCTTCACACATTTTTTCTCTCATACTTATCTGTTTCTCTTAGCTCTTGGTTCTATTTACCTTCCACCCCCACCATTGAAATATCTAGCTTGATTAGTTAGGGGTAGTAGGGGTAGTAACCGCTGCAATAAGCAAGCTACACCCATGCTTATTTGTTTTACCCAGACTATGTTATACAGTCCTTATTGGTTGTTTTTCTTCTCCCCTGCTGTTCAAGCAGGGAGCTATGCTGGAAATGCGTGATGTATCAGTCTTCTCCCATGCCGTTGAAGCAGAGAGCCATGCTGGATATGCATCGAATGTGAAGTATCAGACACATTTGGTTTGGGGTAGTAACCGCCGTAACAAGCCAGCTACTCCCCGCTTTGTGAGTGCGAACCCTTTTTTCTTCTCCCCTGTCATTGAAGCAGAGAACTATGCTGTATATGCATTGAAGGTGAAGTATCAGGCTTATTTGGTTTGGGGTAGTAACCGCCGTAACAAGCCAGCTACTCCCCTCTTTGTGAGTGTAAATCCATTTTTCCACATTTCCTCTTGCTGAAGTTTAGAGCGATGTTGGAGTCACAGTAAGCATGTGTATGTTTATTGAATAAGGGTATTGTCTCCAGGCAGTAGCTGTCATTCTGGTGAGTCACCCACTCTTCATTGGCGGCCTCTTGACTTTATGGATCCACAGTGTTTATCCCACGCCCCTTTGAAGTCCTTCACAGTTCTGGTCTTCACCACATCCTCCGGAAGGGCATTCCAGGCGTCCACCACCCTCTCCGTGAAGAAATACTTCCTGACATTGGTTCTGAATCTTCCTCCCTGGAGCTTCAAATCGTGACCCCTGGTTCTGCTGATTTTTTTCCTATGGAACAGGTTTGTCGTTGTCTTTGGATCATTAAAACCTTTCAAGTATCTGAAAGTCTGTATCATATCACCTCTGCTCCTCCTTTCCTCCAGGGTGTACATATTTAGATTCTTCAATCTCTCCTCGTACGTCATGCGATGAAGATCCTCCACCTTCCTGGTCGCCCTTCTCTGTACCGCTTCCATCTTGTCTTTGTCTTTTTGTAGATACGGTTTCCAGAACTGAACACAGTACTCCAGGTGAGGCCTCACCAAGGACCTGTACAAGGGAATAATCACTTCCCTTTTCTTACTCGATATTCCTCTCTCTATGCAGCCCAGCATTCTTCTGGCTTTTGCTATCGCCTTGTCGCATTGTTTCGCAGACTTCATATCATTAGACACTATCACCCCAAGGTCCCTCTCCTGCTCCGTGCACATCAGCTTTTCCCCCCCCATCGAATACAGTTCATTCGGGTTTCCACTCCCCATATGCATGACTTTGCACTTCTTGGCATTGAATCTGAGCTGCCATATCTTCGACCACTCTTCCAGTTTCCTTAGATCCCGTCTCATTCTCTCCACTCCTTCCGGCGTGTCCACTCTGTTGCTGATCTTCGTGTCATCCGCAAAAAGACAAACCTTACCTTCTATCCCGTCCGCAATGTCGCTCACAAAGATATTGAACAGGACCGGTCCCAACACCGATCCTTGCGGTACACCACTTAAAACCGCTCTCTCTTCAGAGAAGGTTCCATTTACCATCACACATTGTCTTCTGTCTGTCAGCCAATTTGCAATCCAGGTCACCACCTCGGCCCTCACTCCTAAGCTTCTCGTTTTATTCACCAGTCTCCTGTGCGGAACCGTATCAAAAGCTTTGCTGAAATCCAAGTATATGATATCAAGCGCTCTTCCTCGATCCAATTCCTTGGTTACCCAGTCAAAAAAGTTAATCAGATTTGTCTGACAGGATCTTCCCCTGGTGAATCCATGTTGCCTCTGGTCCATCAATTCCCCGGACTGTAGATAGTTCACTATTCTCTCTTTCAGCAGTGACTCCATTACTTTTCCCACCACCGAAGTGAGGCTAACCGGTCTGTAGTTACCAGCCTCCTCTCTGTTCCCACTCTTGTGAAGCGGGACCACCACCGCTCTTCTCCAATCACTTGGCACCACTCCCGTTTCTAGGGATCTATTGAACAGGTCACACAGCGGAGCTGCCAGAACATCTCTGAGCTCCCTCAATATCCTTGGATGAATCCCATCAGGCCCCATGGCTTTGTCCACTTTCAGGTTCTTTAGCTCATCCCACACATTTTCTACTGTAAAAGGATTTATATCCATTCCACTTCCCTCCAGTTTCTTGTTGTGTAGAGATGGTCCTTCTCCAGGGTCTTCTTTAGTGAACACAGAGCTGAAGTATTCGTTTAATATTTCTGCCATTTCTTCGTCTCTCTCCACACATTGATCATTACCACCTTTCAATTTCACTATACCACAGCATTGTGCATGCATAGAAGCAGTGCTGTGTTTCCATTATCTTTTACTTTCATAGCAATCTGCGTGCTGACCTTGTATTTAAACAATGGAGTCTTAAGTTGCTCATTTTCTCTCTCCCTCACATCCTCACTCACCATTTCAAAACATACTTTATCTTTACCATCCTGTCAGTACTAACCTCTGATCATATTTTAACACATACATGGGGACTATCTGATTCCTATCTTACACATCTAGATAATCTTCATGTTCGCTATCACCTCATGGTAATACAAAAGGGTGGATGCATGGAATGACTTCCCAGGAGAGGTAGTAAAGACAAAAATGGTAATGGAATTCAAAAGGGCATGGGGTAGACACAGAGGATCCCTCATGGCTAGAGAATGGAAATGAAGATAAGAAGTAAGCTAATGCTTACTTTTAGATGTAACACTTCTGAATGGAGGTAAGCAGCACAGACTGGCAGAAGGCACAAGGGAAGTGAGGGCAACCTGCAAGGCTTAGTAGTTACTTCCCTTAGCAAAAGACACAGGGGTTAACCTGCAAGAAGCAGCAGTTACTACCCTTCACAGAAGACAGGAGGGGAAATATGCATGGAGCAGCAGTTACGACTCTTAATAGAAGGCACAGGGGGGAGGGGGTAACCTGCATGGAGTAGCAGTATGACCTAGGCAGCTTATTGCGCAAAGTGGATGGACCATTTGGATCTTTATTTGCCATCATTCACTATGCTACTATGGGCCTCATTTTCTAAAGTATCGCAGGCCTGTGATACTTGCCCCCTCCTTCGCCCCCCCCCCCCCCCCCCCCCCCACTGGATTCACCATTCTGCATTAGAATGGTGAATCCAGGCCTAAGTGTCCATGTAATTTGCTATATGTTAGGATAATGAAACATACAGTGTGGGTATACCTAAGTGAACATAAGAGTTGCCTACATACATGCAAATCAGAGGTGCCTGTAATTTCACATTTCATGCAATTGGGAGACTCTTTTTCTGATATTACATTTATTTAGACATTTTATATACCATCGTTCCATGTATACATGGACAGTCTTGGACAATACTCTCACATTGTGCCATCAATTGCAACAATTCTTCACAGCAATTGGCCGATTTTTCAATTCCATCCAGAATTTTGTTCCCTATGATGACTGCATATATACAAGGCAAAAATATCAGGTACTATGTCGTGAAGTCTCATCTCACAACATTAAATCAACTTGTGTTAATGACATCAAAAAGGCACTCATAGTGTGGGAAATGTTCTTCTTGTGATCAGACTCTCACCAAGCACCTCATGGGAGGATCCTGTATCTAAGAAAAAATCACATTATACAGTCTTACAAAATGGGGTAGATTTTCAAAGTGGTACGCGCGTACGATACGCGTGTACCCCCCGAAAACCTACCCCAAACCCCCCCTGCGCGCGCCGAGCCTATTTTGCATAGGCTCGGCGGTGCGTGCAAGCAACGGGACGCGCGTAAGTCCCGGGGCTTGCATGGAGGGGCATGTCGGGGGGTGTGCCGCAAGTGACTCGGCGTTTCGGGGGCATGCTGCGAGTGATGCGGCATTTCAGGGGTGGGCCCGGGGGCATGGCACCAGCCCGGGGGCATGGTCGAGGCCTCCAGACCAGCCCCTGGGTCGGGTGATGGTGTGCCAGCAGCCCACTGGCGCAAGCAGATTTACACCTGCTTTCCGCAGGCGTAAATCTGCCAACAAAGGTAGGGAGGGGTTTAGATAGGGCCGGGGGGGTGGGTTAGGTAGGGGAAGGGAGGGAAAGATGAGGGGAGGCAGAAGGAAAGCTCCCTCCGAGGTCGCTCTGATTTCGGAGCTGCCTTGGAGGGAACAGGCAGCGCTCGCTGGGCTCGGCGAGCGCAGGTTGCACAAATGTGCACCCCCTTGCGCTTGCCGAGCCCGGATTTTATAAGATACGCACGGCTACGCGCGTATCTTATAAAATCCAGCTTACTTTTCTTCGCGCCTGGTGCACGAACAAAAGTACGCCTGCGCGTATATTTATAAAATCTACCCCAATATGAATATACACAGATAGTAAACTTTTCTCAGCTGTCTGTGTTCTAAACAATATGACAGTAACTTTTAAACAGGCATGCTGGTGCACATGTGCACACATTTGTCAGCCCGTGCCCAGGGATGCATCCATTTTGTAACATATGCAGGCATATGCATGCATGTTACAAAATAGCCTGAACTTGTGCACATGTGTGTGCAATTTTTAGTGAATGAGCACAAATGCCACTTCTACCACATAAGTGGAGGTATTTTAAAAGGCATACATACCGAAGCCATTACCAGTTTTACCAGTTTGTTCCTAATTTACATAACTAAGGAATAGGACTTCCAAATCCCCTTGTTTAATAGCCTCCCTTTTCCCCGTTAGCCTGGACCCTGAAAACCCCGCTAATGTGTTTCGGGTTTTTTTGCTTTGTTTTGTTTTATGACTTATATGTGTTGCGAGCATGGAGGTGCGGTTGCCTACTCAAGAGGGATTGTGAGCCCTTGGGCCATGGCGCAGCTCAGGGAGGAGCCCAAGATACACGCCATGGGAGGTGAGAATATTCAGGCACAGGCTGAAGCTGGAACAAGGCTGGACGAGGATCAAGGTGTGGAATATCAGAAACTGGAACAAGGCGTGCTCAGCCCTTCACTGGACCTGCATGCACTAGTGAGACCCAGCAATGCAATGCTGGTCTCAAGAGTAGTGCTCCGGCCACTCGGTAGCGCTTCTGGATCCGCCGCTTGGGAACGACAAGTGCGTGAGGCCAGACGGAGGCTGAGGGCAGGAATAAGATGAGACATGGAACTCAGAAAACTAGGAAGACTCAGATGAGGACTCAGGATACTTGGAAGACTCAGGCGAGAATTCAGGATTCAGGCACTAGTTCAGGGTGAGTACTGCACCGCAGTGCACTCTACACAGCCGCCCATGGCTGGTTGCAGACCACGCCAAAAGAGAAGCAGACTCCATGTTATGGAGCTAGGAGTCACATTTGTAGGATAATTTATACTGGATTCGAACTGCTATATAAACTATTTTCCTGCATATGTAGATATAAAATAATTCTTAGTTTTCAGTTTCATTATTATTTAGAAGCAGCTACTCAGTGGACAGCTATGCTATGGCATTTTTCCTCATTTTATTCCAATGGAAAGAATGTTTAGTAATTCTGACCTTATGTATTTTCTGATCCTTTGATCCAAAAGGTTCACTGAAAAATGAAAAAAGACTGAGATCAATTGAATAGTTTATGACATCAGTCAAATTGTGTATTGCAGTTTTAGAGGTTGAACATTTTAATAGGTGTCTGATCTGACTATTTTACATATTCAGTTTAACAAGTTTGAAAGTGTTTAGTTGAAAAACAGCAAATTCTTGATATGCCTAAATTAATTATGTTGCCTCTCAGTGCAAATACAAATTAATTTTTGATATCCTGTGCCTTTATTAAGACTTAAAATTTTCCCTTGGAGAAATATTTTTCCCTTTTTAAAATGTCCTTATCTATCATATGCTCGATACTAAAATGATTTAAACAGGTCTAATATTTTATTAATATCAATGTAATAGTGGTTAAGACAAAAATTATTCCAGTCCCCATATACTTAAATTAATAACAAGATTCAAATATACTGAGGCATAAAACAAGATAAATCCTTTTGTAGAGTTTTCTTGTACTTTGGGAGCAAGGGAGCATGACTTTTAAACAATGAGCTCACACGCTCATACTCTGCGCATAAATGCTCGATCACAATTTATGCACAACTTTAACATTAATGTTGAGCATATACCTTTGCATGTGGTTTGTAGTTTATGAACAAATTTGTGAGTAGCGCCCATGTGCAAACTTCCCTGATGCAATAACTTCCAGTTCTTCAGGGGTACATATTTTCTGCAGTGCCAGAACCTGCAAGACAACCAAACTTTACCACCATGGACATCACATGCCTGGTATACCTGGTGGTAGAGCATGAGCAGGTCCTCTTCCCCAACCCCAGGGTGTACCGCAACCTGTGGTGCAATAAGAAGGCTTGTTGCCTGGTACAAATATTATTTAACAGTACAATTTTGTACCTATGTTGGATAAGTATAATGTAGATCAGTGGTTCTCAACCTTTTTTCGGCCGGGACACACCTGACAGATGGTTCTCAAGTGCGTGACACACTGAACACGTGACCATCACGGGACAAAATGTAAATATACATTCTGCATCCTCATGAACCACGTCGACCCCCAAAAATGGGTGCAGAGCAGAACTAGGGCATTACCCGTACAGCTCACCATACAAAAAAAAGATATTCTGGATCTGATGACATCTCAGTAAAAGCAAAACAAACTCTCCTTACTGGCAAGCACAATACCCCTCCTTATGAAAAGACAGTAATTTACCACTACAAATATTTAACCAGGCCCTAAACACTAATACACCTCCTTTTGGGAAAACAGAGCAAGCCAAGCTTTTATAGATACCCACTTAGAAATAATTGTAAAACTATACTAATAAATGTTACAAAACAGCTGATGAACAGAATAACATCCAACAATTAAAAACTTATAAAAATTAATAAAAATTGTCTAAATATCAAAATATTTCAAAACAGCAGACACATCACATAATACACAATAATTAAAATGGCAGTCAATCAAGAAAAATAAACTTAAAAAGCTGCCTTTACTTACCCTCTCCAGCAACTCTCCTACTCCTTTCCCTTGCAGACCAATAGCACTCACCAGAAGCAGCAGTGGCTGCTGAAGCTATGTCCTCACAGTCCTCTTCCTTAAGGCCCATAACCAGTCACAACCAGCCTCTGTCTCATACAGACTAGTAACTTCCCTAACTAGTATCTCTTCCTCACACACATACACACCAGTCACCTCCCTGACCAGTCTCTGTCTCTCACACACACACCAGTCACCTCCCTGACCAGTCTTTGTTTCTCTCTCTCACACACACACACACACACACACACACACACACACACACACACACCAGTCACCTCCCTGACCAGTCTCTCTCAATCACACACATGCTCTCTCACTTACATACAATCTCACACATACTCTGTCACTTACAACCACACACACTGCCACTCATGCACCCAGGCACCCATTCTACCACACACACACACACTGCCACTCATGCACCCATTGTATCACACACACAAGCTCTCACTCATGCACCAAGGCACCCATTCTACCACACACACACAAAGCTGCCACTCACCACCCAGGCACCCATTCTACCACAGGCACACACACAAAGCTGCCACTCACGCACCCAGGCACCCATTCTATCACAGGCACACAAGCTCTCACTCATGCAACCAGGCATGCATTCCAACACACACACACACACAAAGCTGCCACTCACGCACCCAGGCACCCATTCTAACACACACACAAAGCTGCCACTCACCACCCAGGCACCCATTCTATCACAGGCACACAAGCTCTCACTCATGCAACCAGGCATGCATTCCAACACACACACACACACACACACACAAAGCTGCCACTCACGCACCCAGGCACTCATTCTAACACACACACAAAGCTGCCACTCACGCACCCAGGCACCCATTTTACCACACACACACACAAAGCTCCCACTCATGCACCCAGGCACCCATTCTACACACACACACAAAGCTCCCACTCATGCACCCAGACACCCATTCTACCACACACACACACCAGCTCTCACTCACGCACTCAGGCACCCATTCTACCACAGGCACACAAGCTCTCACTCACGCACCCATTCCACCACACACACACAAGCTCTCACTCATGCACCCAGGCACCCATTCTAGCACAGGCACACAAGCTCTCACTCATGCACCCAGGCACCCATTCTACCACAGGCACATTAGCTCTCACTCACGCACCCAGGCACCCATTCTACCACAGGCACACAAGCTCTCACTCACGCACCCATTCCACCACACACACACACACACACACACACACACACACACAACGCTCTCACTCATGCACCCAAGCACCCATTCTACCACAGACACACAAGCTGTCACTCATGCACCCATTCTACCACAGGCACACAAGCTCACATGGAGCCTCTTCTCATTGGCCCAATAAGCCTGGCCTCCACTTCTCAGCTGCCTCTGGCTTGACCTCCCGCGTGCACAATGTCTCTCCAGCCACCTCCGTCGGCGTGCAGCATCTCTTCATTCTTCAGCCCCGCTGGTGTCGATGCGCAGGTCTCTCTGCTCTTCAGCCGCTGCTGGTGGTGTCGGGGCACACGTCTCTCCGCTTTTCAACCACCAGCAGCGGCGCGCAGCGTCTCTTCTTTCTTCAGCCCCGCCGGCCTGGCCTCCAGCAGTGACGCGCAGCGTCTCTCCATTCTTCAGCCCCCACCTGGGGAGAAGGGAAGCACAAGTGGGGCAGTGAAACACCAGGAGCCGCGACACACCTGCCGGTGCTTGGCGACACACTGGGGTGTCGCGACACACCGGTTGAGAACCACTGATGTAGATAATAGGGGTAGGGTCAGGTAAAAATATGTATGAGGTCATTTGGAGTGCTCTAAGGGTGAGGGGTGGCTTGGAGGTAGGTAAGGATGTGCATAGGGTTACTGGGGGGCACTCAATGTGGCCTAACAATAGGATAATAATCAATAGGTATGTATGGATACAGTAGCAGAAGCACTTTCTATTAATAACATGATAATAACACTTTCTATTAATAACATGATTAATTAACTCCTCCCCCTTTGCCAACTGTTAACAAGTCTCAATCTCATTCACTACATTTATGCTGACGACGTTCAGATTCTGATTCCCATAACAGAATCATCACCAAATCTCTCTCGCTCTGGAACAACTGCCTGCAATCTATCACCAGTCTCAACAGTCTAAATTTGGTCCTCAACACCGCTAAGACCGAACTACTATTCATCTCCTCCAACCAAGACAACCATCCTCCACAGACCCACCACAACTACCCGCTCACCCACACCCAGGTAAGAGATCTGGGAGTAATTCTCAACAACCGCCTTAATCTAAAGAACATGATCAACACTATAACCAAAGATTGCTTCCACAGACTACAGGTGTTGAAAAGACTCAAACCTCTCCTATATTTCCACGACTTCAGGACAGTTCTTCAATCCTTGATATTTGCTAAAATATACTGCAGCACTCTATTCATAGGCCTACCCAACTCAACTACCAAGCCACTACAGATGATACAGAACGCCGCAGCCAGAATTTTGACCAACACCAACAGGAGAGAACATATTACTCCCATTCTCCGAAACCTACACTGGTTACCAGTCAACCACAGAATCCTTCACAAATCACTCACCCTGATACACAAGTCCATCCATAACCACCTTCACCTCGACCTTGAAATCCCTTTCAAACTCCAAATTTCCAACAGACCGACTAGAGAAATCTACAAAGGAGCGCTACAAGCCCCTCCAACCAAAGCCACCCGCCTCATCTCGACCAGGGACCAAGCTTTTTCTATAGCAGACCCAGCCATCTGGAACAACCTCCCCGCAGATCTCAGGTTAGAACCTTGCCTCCTAACATTTAAGAAAAAACTTAAGACTTGGCTGTTCCGACAAGCCTTCCCGGATCCTTCGGATACACATTAGATGATCATCCTGTTCACAAGCTATGGAACCGCACTCCTCCTCTATTTACTTCATATACTTCATGTACATTCGCTAATAATCTAACTAGCACTAGCCCGGACTTCCATTTTGACTTCTTGTTCTTAAGTTATTGCCCTCCACGGGCCTTTACCTTCCAGCTGTCCAAGCTTCCAAGTTTATAGTCCTTGTTTAATGTAACTTTTTGTTTTCTTCTGACTATAAAAAAAAAAAGTTGTTCCATCTGTTACAGTTCTCTATCCCCGTTCGATGTAAACCGATCTGATATGGTATTTAACCATGAAGGTCGGTATAGAAAAATGCTAAATAAATAAATAAATAAATAAAGGATGTATGTACGTATAGTGCAAATGTAATATAAGGCAATAGTTAAATAGTTGGCAAGGATGACAAGGGAAGACTTAAACCAATAGTCACTACTAAAGGTACAATTAAAAGCTAGATCTTCCTATGGGACATATTGTTGCAATTCCTCCCTTGGACGGAGCCATGTGAGGCCTCTTACCTGCCTGCCTTGCTCCCCCGATGCCCTGGTTCCTGTGGCTGTGGCCGCCATCTTGCCGGCACGGCAGGAGCCGTGCCAGGGTCCCCTCTCACAGCACAGAGCTGTGCTGGTCCTTTCTCCATGGCCCAGAGGCCACCATCTTCTAGCAGGCCTGGTGCCCTGCTCTCATGTGGCAGGAGCTGCCAATGCCATAAGCTCCTCTTCTTGCGGCCGGGAGGCCACCCCGGAGCTCCCCTTCACCGTGGCGGGAGCTGCAGACTTCAGTGCCACTCTCTGTGGTGGAAGCCACCTCTGACTTCCTCTTCTTGCAGCCAGGAGGCCACTGGGAGCTCCTCTTCAGGGGCAGGAGCCATCCCCTGTCCTTCTTCACGGCAGGAGCTGCTCTGATGCCTCAGGGCCTGCCCTGAGGCCTAACTCCTCCTCCTACAGGGCAGTGGCAGGGACACCGCTGTCCATTATCCTGGACTTCCTCTTCCTTCTCCTTCTAGGGGTGGGCCCGCATCTTCCTGCCTGAGTTAAAGGGCCAGTAGGGAGTGGTCCCTCTGGCTCCTCCTGTGAGTTTCTCCCTGGACATTGTCCTTCAAGCCCTAAAAAAGGGCCTCTTCACCACTTCAACCCTGCCTTCGCAAGGAGCCAATCCTTCTCCAGGATTCCTCGTCTTCTGTTCCAGCTTGGCACTTCATCTTGGGATCCCAATCTGTTCCTAGTCTCTTCTTGATGTTCCTTTCCAGTCCTGATGTTCTGTTCCAGTCCTGATGTACCTTTGTCTTGTCTTCATGTTCTGATGTCCGTCTTGTCCAGATATCATCAAGCTCCACCATGATCCATCCTAGTGTGGTCTGCGGCCAGCCTGGCTGGGCTGAGTACGGCACGCTGCGGCCCAGTGGTCTGCCACCACCCCCACTGGGGTGTGTAGGGCGCTGGTGGGTCTTCTTCATCAAGTGGAGCTGAATATCTCCTTGTCCTTCATTACTGCCGAAGTCCGGAGTCTTCAAGATGTCTTGCTTGCTCTTCCTCGCTGCACTTAACTAAGTGTCCTGGGAGTACGTAATGGATGTCCGGAACCTTCGCCGAGGAGGCTTTATGTTTTAACCCATTCCAGATGCTTTGGTTCCGGTTCCGAGTCCTAGCTTCCTTCTGTCCTCAGTCCAACTTCTCTGGCCTGTTTCGCCAGGCCTATGAAGCTCAGTCAAAGATGAAGGTTGCTATAGGCATCGCCCGGATTCCATCTCATGCTGAGTTTTATCCTGCTTTTATCCTCGTCTCGTCTGAATCTGATCTTCAGTCCTCGTCTTCTCCTGATCTTCAGTTTCAAGTCTTTGTCTCTCCTGATCTTCAGTTCCAGGTTCTTGTCTTCATCTGATCTTCAGTTCCACTTCCGTCCTGTGCTAGATGTCTCCTTTCACTCTTGTCCTCTGTCTGGCCTGCTGCTTCTTGCTGTTACCCAGCGGCAGGTCCGAAAGTGCTTGGAGTGGTCACTCAGAGACCAAACCTTGCGTGGTTGGTCTCACTGAGGCTGTGCAGGTCGTCAGCTTGGGTTGCTCCATTCCCAGACATGGATTGTCTCTCCTCAGGGGCACATAACGCCCGTCCCACGCAGAGGAGCGCCCCCCTGGTGCTCTCTCCCATTGCAGCGCAACACATATCATAAATTAACTAGCAGAGAAAACCTCTGGCTTCCTTTCAGCAGGAAAAATTTGGCCCTTTCACTTGATTCTTACTCCCCAAAGTTATGTGCTCTATGGAAAGTCATATTCACATTGTCTGGACTGTGCAGCTTGATCCCTCATGAAAAGGGGTAGAGGTGTGCATCCGTTTTCCATGTATTTGTAATCCGCAACTTATTTTGTCCTATCTGTTAAATACGTGGGGAGGCGAAACGCATCGCGACTCCCCGCGTATTAAACAGATTTCTGTTTTATTCGGCCTCCTAAATAAAAATTTAAACCCCCCACCCTCCTGACCCCCCCAAGACTTACCAAAACTCCCTGGTGGTCCAGCGGCGAGTCCAGAAGCCATCCCTGCATTCTCACACCCACGTTTGCCGATTTCATCATGACGCCGATAGCCTGTGTCACAGGGGCTACTGGTGCCATTGGTCAGTCCCGGTCACATGGTCACCGGCGCCATCTTGTGCTCCTACCATGTGACAGGGGCTGACCAATGTCACCGGTAGCCCCTGTGACATAGTATGGGCAAAGGCTATTGGCGCCATTTTGAGTCCTGGCATCGGACGGCAGGTCGCTCCGGGACCCCCGTTGGACCCACAGGGACTTTTGGCCAGCTTGGGGGGGCCTCCTGACCCCCACAAGACTTGCCAAAAGTCCAGCGGGGGTCCGGGAGCGACCTCCTGCACGCCGGCCATCAGATGCCAATACTCAAAATGGCGCCGATCGCCTTTGCCCTCACTATGTGTGACATAGTGAGGGCAAAGGCGATCGGTGCCATTTTGAGACGCAAAGGCAAAGGGCAAAGGCGACTGCGTCTCAAAATGGCGCCGATCGCCTTTGCCACCACAAGATGGTGCCGGTGACCATGTGACAGGGACTGACCAATGGCACCGGTAGCCCCTGTGACACAGGCTATCGGCGTCATGATGAAACCGGCAAACGTGGGTGTGAGAATGCAGGGATGGCTTCTGGACTCGCCGCTGGACCACCAGGAAGTTTTGGTAAGCCTTGGGGGGGTCAGGAGGGTGGGGGGTTGTAGTTAATTTTAATTTTAGCTGGGACAGGAATTTAACTCGCCGTAGTAACGTATTGACAGATGGACAACTTATGGAATTCTCCATACTTCCGCATGAAACGGAATTGACCCCCCACGAATACGTATCACGAATACAACAAAAACTTATTGGCTGCACATCCCTAAAAAGGGGTACCATGACAGTTCATGGAGTGTTCCTGTTGATGGGTAATTTTGGGCCTGGTGGCAACACTCCACTTTTTACGTGCATTTCAAAAGTGCAAAAAGCTATGCTACTCATTTCAGATGTCAGTAGAATACATTGATATATAACAGAATGGAGGTCACATTAATAGCCACAGTGCACACTCAACTATTTCATCCTATTTTCACTATAGATTGAGGACCTGAAGAAGAAGGCCCAGGAACTGGGATGGAAATAAGGGAAGTGGCTGGGAAGGATGAGAGTCTGGCAGGATGGGGCTGAAGGTAAGTTCATGATTAAGCCATCAATCAGATTTACACACAAAGTATGTCCTGTTTCCATTGCCAACCACAATATAAGCCTACTGCTCAGCTTGATTGACTTTGCCACGAGCTTAAACAAATCCTCATGCAAACATACTTACAGTTTGGCAGTTATCTGGATTATGGGCAGCACTGTCATGAAGCATTACTTGGAAGGACTCTAAGGTCTAGATAGAAACCATTCCGGGTATTAATACCCACTCCTACAATTATTCATACTGAAAGCATATAGCCCCTATCCTATACAGTATATTCTGCCTCATGGCCCTAGATGACTTGTTATGTAGACCACAAACCAATGCTTCAAACCCTAACACTGAGTTTAACTCTGAACCCACATCACAAGTGATGCACCATCAAATAAAATACCACTGAAATTAATTGTCCGTATGTCAAGAGATCATTCTATGGCCTTGCTATATGATGTGGGTGTCCCATAGCTAGAGACATTTGCCTACACTTGTCCCAGAACACGAATGCCCTCGGGTGGCCTCTATGATCGTGCACATCATATTATGAAGTATGTGAACAAACATGATACATAAAAGCTGTTATCTTCACAGGTGACAACTCCTCACCGCTGTTGGGGGAGGAGGAGGCAGAGGATCCCATAGCTCCTCCAGGTCTTCCAATCTAGCCCCCAGAGGTCGGACACATTCTCTGAGGGCTTGGAGCTCTTTGTACTTAGTGCACACAAATGACCTCTCGCAAGCTAGGAAATAATCATATTTGTGGCACTCAGTGAAAAAGACTGGAAAACCTCCCTCTTGCTGCTGGACTACTTCTGGCATCATAATTTTGTTGATTTGATGTCAATTTAAAATTTCTAATGGAGTAGGGATATGAAGCTCCTTTAGGAATTTTAAATCAATAACAAATCAACAAAGTTATGATGCAGGAAGAAGCCATCAGCAAGAGGGAGGCTTTTCAGTCTTTTACACTAAGTTCCATATGTAAGATTATCTCCCAGCTGGCGAGAGGTCATCTGTGTGTGCTAAGTGAAAAGAGCTCCAAGCCCTCAGAGAATGAGTCTGATGTCTGGAGACTAGAATGTGAGACCTAGAGGAGATAAGGGAGACATATAGAGGAGACCTTCAGGAACATAGTAGAGAATTCCCACCTCCAATATGGTAGCCAATAGCTGCTTTGGAGGAGAAAGTTCACCTGGAAGGAGAGCATCAGCTTGAGGCAGGAATCAATCCTGTAGCTAGGACCTGCCCTCAAGATGATGTTGTATCCTTTCGCACTGAGGATAGGTCTCCAGGGGCATGTGCCCTGAGAGAAGGATATATAGTGTTGCATTTTTCTGACAATGCATCCAGGTCCTGATCTATACACATAGAGATGGCAGACTGGCTGATTCCAGATATGACCCAGTAGAGGTATCTAGATGGCACTGGTGGTGAAAAATGCCAGGGTGGTAGTAATCTTGGTGTGTACTAGCCACATGTGGGCCCTTCGAGTGGTAAGTTGCAGGACTCACTCTAACTGTACCTAAATGCAATCCACTTTGAAATGCTACGAAAAGTGTGAAAAGCAGAATATAAAAAAAATATAAATAAATATCATACATACAGTATGGTTTACTTTTTGGAACTTGCACCTGTGCATGACTTGCTCCTCTGATAGAGACAAAAGTTTTATCCTAGTCCTGTATACCTGGTACCTTATCCTTCTCTGATTTCTCTTCCACTTTAGTCATTGTGAGCTGAGTAGTCATAAGGCTATTAGAGTCATATTGAAAAGGATCTTTCCAACATTAACTCCCACCCCTCTCCAATGTCCCAATAATATATATGCCCACTCCTCCCTTTTAATGCACCGTATGTTCCTGTTACACCCCCCCCCCCTCCCAAATCTGTTTCATTAATTCCCAGTACACTTCCTTCCACCCTCTAGCCAGCTCCAGTGTCCATTTTCATGGAGAAACTAACCCACCAAATGTCAAGTCCAAAATCAAATTAAAGTTTGCACTTGTATGCATTAATGAGCAGTAGTACATGAATAAAAGTACATTTGATGATGTTTGCACATGTCACTTTTAAAATACCTCGCTGAGGAGTATGAATATGTAGGGCAGCTTTCAGCCATTCAATTTTTTCACCATATTTGGTTTTATGTATTTATGTCAGTCATTTAAAATGCATTCTATGGTGGATAGGGAGCCAATGGAGGGTTTTATAAATAGTTTTTGAATGGAGGTTTATATATATATATAGAGAGAGAGAGAGAGATGTGAATCGAGTGATCGATCGTCTTAACGATCAATTTTGGCTGGGGGGGAGGGAATCTGATCGTCGCGGTTTTGTTTTTTTTTAAATCGTTAAAATCGTAAATCGGGGGAGGGCGGGAAAACCGGCACACTAAAACAACCCTAAAACCCACCCCGACCCTTTAAAATAAATCCCCCACCCTCCCGAACCCCCCAAAATGTTTTAAATTACCTGGGGTCCAGTGGGAGGGTCCCGGTGTGATCTTCCCCTCTCGGGCCATGGCTGCGTTAATAGAAATGGCGCCGGCGCTACCTTTGCCCTGTCATATGACAGGGCAAAGGTAGCGCCGGCGCCATTTTGGTTCCTGGCAAGTCTTGTGGGGGTCAGGAGGCCCCCCCAAGCTGGCCAAAAGTCCCTGGGGGTCCAGCGGGGGTCCGGGAGTGATCTCCTGCGCTCGTGACATCGGGGGACAGGAACCAAAATGGCACCGGCGCTACCTTTGCCCTGTCATATGACAGGGCAAAGGTAGCGCCGGCGCCATTTCTATTAACGCAGCCGTGGCCCGAGAGTGGAAGATCACACTGGGACCCCCCCACCCAACCCCAGGTAATTTAAAACATTTGGGGGGGGGGGTTCGGGAGGGTGGGGGATTTATTTTAAAGGGTCGGGGTGGGTTTTAGGGTTGTTTTAGTGTGCCGGTTTTCCCGCCTTCCCCCTTCCCCTCCCCCCTCCCCCGATTTACGATTTTTGACGATAAATCGGGGGAATTCCTATTGTATCACGCCTCTAATGATTTTTGATGATTTAAAATATATCGGACGATATTTTAAATCATCAAAAAATGATTCACATCCCTAATATATATATATATATAGTTTTTGAACTCCAATGGATTACTGGATCCAAGGCAGCATGGTTTCACTAGAGGGCTATCTTGTAAGATGAATCTAATGAATTTCTTTGAATGAGTGACATAAGGTAACTTATAAAAAGGAGGTGAATTTTCATATCTTTCCGTGCCTTAAAATTAGCATATATGCTCATATGCATCCTCTACTCACATATTCCATTTTTTTAAAGGTAAAATATAGGCACATAGTTTCACTTTCATGTGCTCATTTATGTAAGTATAAAAGGGGTGGTCTAGGGGCATTTGAAAGACACTTATGCATGTACATTTGCTATCTTACATATTTTTAGACCTACTAATTATCTGGTGTAAGTGATATTAACTATGTCTATTGTGTAGTACTGATTGGGTGGAATGTCTGGGTAAACTGGGGGGAGTTCAGGCTTAAGAACCAGGGTGGTCTTGCTCACCTTTAGAAGGATTGGGTAAACTAGTAAACTAATTGGTAAATTGGTTAATTTCATTTACAAGTGCATGTTTTATGATTGGCAGAATTATGCATGTTAAACGGGACTTACACGAGTATTTCCTATTTTACTTTCATGCATAACATATACATACATATATTTTTTAAATAGGTAAAAAAAAATACAAGAGTTCAATGTGGTTTCAATGCATTGCATATATTCATGCATAAGTCTAATTTCACAACTATGTTGCTGGGTAGAGATACACATATTTTATAAAACACATGTATATCATATGCACATATTATAAAATAATAGCGTAGGTCTGCTCGCAGTCATATATGCATGAATATACCACCACATGCATTTGCTTGAATATTATTCTCAAACTGAGCAGACTAAGTATAGGCTCTAAATTGACTGACTAGGTTAAAAAATGGTTGAGTGTAAGATGACAAAAGGTAGTGAAAAACAGAGTTCACTCCAAGGAAGGGGGTGTTATGAGTGCTGGGCCACAGGTATCTGTCCTTGGTCCTGTTCAACTTTTTTATAAGTGATATTATGGAAGTGTTATTTAGGAAAGTTTTCCCTTTCTTGTGGATGATATCAAAACATGTAACACAGTAGACATGCTGAATGGTCTGGAAAACATGAGGAGGGGGTCTCCTGAACATGAGGAATCATCTAGAGTCTGGCAGCTAAGATTTAATGCTAAAAAAATACAAGGTCACCACTGGTCTCAATCATTTATCTCTGGATAAAGTATCCTTTTTAATACAATATTATTATCATAGCCCATAAAAATTTCTATTGCCATCTACTATTAATATTAACCCCACTTGACATCAGCCAATGTTTCATTATACAAACTGCATCAGGGGAGAATTGAAAAAACACCTGGTTGATATAAGTGTTTTTCAATTCTTCCCTGATGGAATGCATGCAATTTATTTATTTATGTATTTGTTTACTTATTAAATTCCTATAATCCTTTTGTTCCTGGGGTAGTTCACAGAAGTTTAGAGGAGTAATGAATAAAATCATATTCAAGTACAAAATTATATAGGATGAGAAATAAAAACAGAAACATAACAATGAAACTTTGGCTGATATCAGATTTGGTTAAAATTAATAGTACATGGCAATAGAAATTATATTATATGATAAAAAATATTATCAGGGCAGGCAGCGAAGTGGCAAAACGATGAGGCAGGCCGGAAGACAGGACAGGCAGCTAAGAAGTGGAATCAAGATACCAAGCAGGAGTCAAAACCAGGAAGTCCATCTGAGGACAGGTGCAGGAGTGGAAATGGGATGAGAAAACAGGATCAAAAGACAAACTGGAATGCAGGATCAGGAAGACGAACTGGTCCGCAAGATCAGGAACAAGCAACAATTTAATTAACGAGGAGCCAGACCTGTTGCCAAGGTGAGGTGCTGAGTTCTGAGCTGGGTTTAAATACCCAAGCTCAGTGATGTCATTTCCCGGGCTATGGAGGTTTCCCGCCATGGCCCCTTTAAGAAGAGGAAAGAGGTGCGCATGCACGCCTAAGGAGAAGCATGCAGGGATTGAGTAGGCGGCGTCCACGGCCACGTGGGCAGGCCACTGGTGTGGTATTCAGGGCTGGACTGCCCCAGGCCATCGGGAAGGGGGGTCTGAGTGGGCGTTCACCGAGAAAGGTAAGGAGGCCCGGCTGCGATGACCTATGGCCGGGAATCCTAATAGTACCCCCCCCCCCCTTTATGCCCCCTTTTAGAAGGACCTGGTTTGTTGGGATGTGCCAGATGGAACCGTTGGAGGATTGTCTTCTCCAGGATGTTTGAGGCGGGTTAATAGGTGTTCTCCTCTGGTCCAAATCCCTCCCAGGTAATCAGGTACTCCCAGCATCTATGGTATGATGCACATCTAGTATTTCTTTGACCTGATAAATCTGGTCCTCCTCTGACATAGCTCTGGTGGCTCTGGTGGATTGTGGTGGGGCTAGGAGAGTACCAGTGGTTTCAAAAGAGAAACATGAAATGTGTTATGTATTTTCAGGGTTGAGGGTAGACGAAAGTGGTAAGTTACTGGGCCCAGATGTTTCACCACAGTGAAGAGAACTATGTACTTGGGGCCAACCTCATTGATTGCACTCGGAGGTGGATATGGTGAATGCTTAGCCAAACCCGATCTCCAGTGTTGAAGAGAGGAACTGCAGAGCGGTGTTTGTTGTCCCCTTTCTTCGCTGCTTCAGCTGCTCGTTTAAGATTGTCCTGGGTGCTGTTCCAGAACGAGTGGAGTTGTTGAGTGGTGAGCTGAGCAGCTGGTGAGGGTACTGAGAGCAGCATGGGTAACGGTAAGACCAGCTGTCACCCAAAAACCACTTGGAAGTTTGAAGCTCCGGTTGCCTTATGGGTGTGCAGATTGAGAGAGAACTCAGCTCAAGGGAGCAGAGTAGCCCAGTTGTCTTGTCTCTCATTGACAAACAAGTGGAAAAAAGCTTTCAAGGCTTGGTTGGTATGTTTGGTTTGCCCATTACCTTGAGGGTGGTATGCCGAAGTGAAGTCCAATTACACCCTGAACTTCTTGCATAATGAGTGCCGGTATCTGGCCGTGAATTGGATCCCTCTGTCGGAGGCTATGTGTTGGGGCAGTCCATGGAGGTGGAATATATGCTCTGTAAACAGCTGGGTGAGCTTGGGTGTCGTGGGTAATTTGGGTAATGTGACGAAATCGATGACAACCCAGATGACTTGATTCCCAGCAGAAGGTGGTAGGTCCGCTACAAAATCTGTTGAAATCTGTGTCCACGGCTCATTGGGAACCAGCAAGGGCTGTAGGAGGCCTCAGGCATGCCCGGGCAAGGGTTTCTGCTGGGAGCAAGTGGGGCATGAGTCTACATGAGTCCAGACATCTCACTCTTGTTAGGATTCATGGGTTTCGTGGACCATTTGCCCAAGGTGAGGATTGATACCACCTGTGGTGAGGAGCTCCACAGGTCCTCACCATCAGGAGGTGAAACCAGCTGTAGCAGGAGGTCAGTGAGTAGTGGCAGAGAGATAGGGCATCCTGCGTCACAGCCACGTGATCGCAGGAGCTTGTAGAGAGGATACTGTGAGGTGTCCCGAGGAGCAGGGTAGAGACACAGTTCGGAGGGAACCCACAGTACTCAGGCAGGACTGGGGATGCGAGTGCCAGAGCAGGAGCCTCCGACAGAGGAGCGCTAGGCAGGCCCCGAGGAGTGAGAAATGGGAGACAGGAACTGAAGGTGAAGAACAGCAGAGACTGCCCCGAGGGGCGGGACAGTGTAGCGAGCAAGGCTCTGGTATGATGACGTAGGCTGACACGAGGAGCAGGGAAGCCTGAGTTGAATCTCCGAAGCAGTGATGTAAGCTGCCCAAAGAGCGGGGCTGCGCACAGTGGTATCTCTGATAGAGAATCAAGGACTTCCCCAAGGAGCGGGAAACCCCAGAGTACAGTCACTAGTTAGAACGTAGGCACTGCCCCGAGGAGCAGGGAAGCACGGAGTGCAGTCTCTTATGAAGTACGTAGGCTCTGCCCTGAGGAGTGGGGGAGCACGGAGTGCAGTCTCTATGTAGAACATAGGCACTGCCCCGAGGAGCTGCGAAGCACAGAGTGCAGTCTCCCAGGCAGGATGGTGGTCCGAGGGGCAACCCCAAGAATCAGGGAAGCTGGCAGGAAGGGTCTCTGGAGGGCGCAGGGGCTAACATGAGGAGCGGGGAAGCCTGGAGACAGAGTCTGCAGCTGAAGCGTGAGCAGACCCCCGAGGAGCGGGGGTCTGCTCACGCAGAGTCCAGAGTCCAGTGCTGAATGCAGATCCGATACAGGTACCACTGTCCAAGGAGACAGGAGTAAGCACTAGGCAAAGGAACTTGTTGCCAAGTCAGCTAGCAAGGGGCAAAAGAAGTCCTTAAAATCCCAACCTTGTGATATCATGAGTCGGGGATGCCCCCAAGGTTCCCACCATTGGGACTTTAGAGAGGCCCAGTGGCATGCGCAAGTGCCAAGGAAGGCCCAGAGTCGGCATGAGTGGTGGTGGCTTCCCAGCTACCATGAGGAGCCTTGCAAAACCGGAGATGTGCGGCAGTGGCAGCTAGCCCCAGCCGTGAGCTGACCCGGAGAGGAGAGCAGACTAACAAATGTTGTGAGTTGAATTGGTCGCAGCCATCTGATAAGGTCTTTATCCAGGATATTGGTGGCAGGTTCCCAACTGTTCTCTTCAGGCCCAAAGCCCTCCCAAGATAGGAGATATTCCCATCTTTTTCCACATTTCCTTACATCTAGAATATCTTGGATCTGATATGTGACGTCCGCTTCAGAAGACAATGGTTGAGGCTCCAATGGTTTTTTTAGAGAAGTCGGATAGTACCAAGGGTTTCAGTAGTGATATGGGGAAGGCATTGTGGATTTTCAGCGAGGAAGGCAGCTGGAGTCTGTAGGTGACTGGACCCAAGCGGTGGAGCACTGGAAAGGGACCAATGTACCTGGGAGCGAAGCAAGCTGAAGCAGCTTAAGTTGGATAAACTAGGTGCTGAGCCAAACCTTGTCGCCGGATTAAATTGGGGTGCTTCACGATGGTGTGCATCGAAAAACCTTTTTGATCTTTGGGCTGCTTGCTGATGCCGCTGCTTTGTAGGGATGTGCAGAGCAAAATTTTATGTTCATATTTTTTATGTCCGAAAGGGGGTCCCACTTGCGGCCAATATGGACATAAAAAAAATCCAATGAGTTGGGTATATGTACATATGTGCAAAAAAAAAAATTAAACCCCCTCACCCTCCTTAATCCCCCCCCCAGACTTACCACAACTCCCTGGTGATCGAGCGAGGAGTGAGGACGTCATTTCTGCAATCCTTGGCGAGAAGCATGTGACGTCGGTGGCACGTCGAGTGACGCGGCATCACGTGATTCCCGGCTCGTTCGCGCCGGACGGCTCGTTCGGCCCAAAAAGAACTCGTTCGGCCCAAAAAGAACTTTTGGCCAGCTTGGGGGGGCCAAAAGCTGGCCCAAAAAGAACTTTTGGCCAGCTTGGGGGGGCCTCCTGAACTTGCCGGGAATCACGTGACGTCGCGTCTGAGTGACGCGGCGCCACGTGATTCCCGGCTCTTTCGCGCCGGACGGCTCGTTCGGCCCAAAAAGAACTTTTGGCCAGCTTGGGGGGGTCAGGAGGCCCCCCCAAGCTGGCCAAAAGTTCTTTTTGGGCCGAACGAGCCGTCCGGCGCGAACGAGCCGGGAATCACGTGACGCCGGCGTCACTCGACGTGCCGCCGACGTCACATGCTTCTCGCCAAGGATTGCAGAAATGGCGTCCTCACTCCTCGCTCCATCACCAGGGAGTTGTGGTAAGTCGGGGGGGGGGGGGGATTAAGGAGGGTGAGGGGGTTTATATTTTTATTTTGGCTCAACAATTGCGATTTCCCACATATCGAACATATCTATGTTCGATATGTGGGAAATCCGATCGTTTATGTCGAATCAATTTTTTAAGTAAAAAAAAAAATATGAGTTGCGTTTTACTAATGCGGTCAATCCGAATGCACACCCCTACTGCTTTGTGCTGTTCCAAAGTTGATGCAACACCTGGGCGGTTCACTGTGCCACAGTAGAGGACACAGATAGTGGAAGCGGGAGCAGAGGCAGTGCCTGATGCCCATAAACCACCTGGAAGGGCGATGAACCAATGGATGCGGACTGGTGAAAATTCAGGGAGAACTCCGCCCATGGGAGGAGGTTGACCCAATCATTCTGCCTTAGATTGACAAAGGCCCACAGAAATTTTTTAAGGTTCCATTGGTCCTTTCTGTTTGCCCATTGGCTTGGGGATGGTAAGCTGAGGTGAAGTCTAATGAGATGTTGATTTTTTTGCAGAGAGATTTCCAAAAGCGAGCAGTGAATTGGACTCCACGGTCTGAGAGGATATGTTTAGGAAGGTTGTGGATCCAGAGCCCATGGCAGATGAACAAATTAGCATGCTGTGGTGTGAAGGGAGGCCAGGCAGAGCCACGAAATGGGCCATTTTTGAAAAATGGTCAACAGTGACCCAAATGATGTTGTTGCCACTGGAAGGGGGAAGATCCACAATGAAATCCATCGTGATGTGAGTCCATGGCTCACTTGGAATAGGCAGCGGTTGCAAAAGTCCCCATGGATGACCCACGGGAGGCTTATGGTGGGCGCAAGTGGGGCAGCATGCTAAGTAGGCATGTGTCTTTTTTCATGGTAGGCCATCAGTAAACCACTGGAGCGTGGAGAACGTTCTAGCCTGCCCCAGGTAGCCTGCAGTCAAGGAGTCGTGAGCCCACCAAAGGACCCTCCAGCGTAACTGGCGAGGAACCACCATCTTCCCAGGTGGTACTGGAAATGTGGAGGACAGGATGACCTTAGCAGGGTTAATAATATGGTGTGGGGTGTCGGGGACATCCTCTGCAATGAAGGATCTGGAAAGAGTATCAGCACGGCAATTTTTGTTGGCAGGTCGGTAGTACAGCAGGAAATTGAATCGGGTAAAAAAGAGGGCCTGACGATGGTTCAAATGCTCAGCATGGTGCAAATACTCAAGGTTTTTGTGGTCAGTATACATTGTGATCTGGTGTTGGGCTCCCTCAAGCCATGGATGTGATTCCTCAAAAGCTAGCTTAATACCTAGTAACTCCTTATCTCCGATCACATAATTACATTCTGCTGGAGAGAAACATCGGGAAAAAAAGGAGCATGTGTAAGGTATGGTTAGTCAAGTACTGGCTTAGAACCACTCCTACTCCTATGTCGGAGGCGTTGACTTCGATGAAAAATGGACATCTGGGGTCCTGATAGTGGAGACATGATTCTTGGAGAAAGGCGGTCTTAAATCTTGGAAGGTGGTGATGGCTTCAGAAGACCACTGAGAAGGATTGGCCCCCTTGTGATTCATGGCAGTGAGAGGTGAAAATAGAGTGAAATAATGATGAATAAAAACCGAAAGTAATTGGCAAAGCCAAGGAACCTCTGTAGTGACTTGAGGCCCTATAGGTTGAGGCCAATCGCAAATTCTCTTCAGTTTCTATGGATCCATTTGGAACCCTTGACTGGAAACCACTTAGCCAAGGAAAGGGACCAACTCCTGCTCAAAAGAACATTTTTTGAGTTTGGTATATAGTTGATTGTCCCATAGACACTGGAGAACACGAGAAACATCCTTGCGGTAGCTCTGTAGATCTTGGGAAAAAAACAAGATGTTGTCAAGGTGCACCGCAACATATTGGTACATCAAATCTCTAAATACCTCGTTCATCAGATTCTGAAAGACCGCAGTAGCATTGCAAAGGCCAAACTGCATCACAAGGTATTCAAAGTGGCCATCACATGTGTTAAACGCGGTCTTCCATTTGTTGCCTTTGCGGATGTGGACCAAATTGTAAGATCCCCTGAGGTCCAATTTGGAGAAGATTTTCGCTTCCTGAAGCCTGTCGAATAGCTCCAAAATTAAAGGCAGTGGGTAGCGGTCTTTGACAGTGATCTCATTTAGGCCTCAGAAATCGAAGCAGAGGCGGAGAGAGTCATCCTTTTTCCCTACAAAGAAGAACCCTGCTCCTGCAGGGGACTTGGAGGGCCGAATGAAGCCTTTAGCCAGGTTCTTGCGAAGGTACTCTGACATAGCTTGCGTCTCGGTTAGCAATAAAGGGTAAATCCTACTCCAAGGAGGTTCCATGTTGGGCAACAAATTGATTGTGTAATCATTGGAACAGTGTGGGGGTCTGCAGCCTTCTTAGAGAACACATCAGCATATGAAGAGAATTACGGAGGAACGATGGGAAGTGTTCAGGCATGGGAGAGGCAAGATGGACTCCAGACAGTTGTAGCAGGAGGAACCCCAGCGAGAGAGTTGTAAAGTGGCCCAGTCAAACTGCGGGGTGTGTTGCGGGGCAGTCCCAGGACCACAGGATATATGGCCTTATCCAAAATATGGAAGGACATGGTCTCTATGTGAAAAGACCCTGTGAGGAGCCTGACAGGAGTTGTGGTGTGAGTGACCTCTCCAGGTAATGGTTCTCCATAGATGGATGAGATGAGTAAAGGCACTGGGGAGCAGATGGTGGGGATCCGGAGATGCTCAGTCGATTGTCTTAAAATAAAATTTCCACTAGACCCAGAGTCTAGCAAAGCCAGAGTGTGGAACTCCTGATTGTCCAGTTTTACGGATACAATTACGGTCAATGGAGGAGAAGGCAATGTCAGGCCTAGGAGCAGTCCTCCTATTGAACCTAGGCCCGGGAGTTTCCTGGACAGATGGGATATGAGGCTATGGCATGGCCGGGTTGGCCGCAGTACAAGCAGAGGCCGGATTGCTGGTGATGGTGTCATTCCTTGGGAGAAAGTCTTCTCCGACCCATTTGCATGGGCTCATCCTCAACTTTGCATGGAGCCACGATTAGTCTGGGTGAAGGTGAATGTTGAATTTGAGCCAAGCTAGATGTAAGTTTTCTGGAGGCCATGGACTCCTGTGAGCACTCTTGCAAGCGGCGGTCGATATGGCCAGCTAGATCTATTAATGAGTCCAGGGATGCAAGTAATTTACGAGCCGCCAACTCATCTTTAATCCAGGAACTCAGACCTTCAAAGAATATGGACCGTAAGCAGTCTGAGTCCCAGTGAAGTTCAGATGAAAGGGTCCTAAATTCAATGACATAGTCAAGTTAATGGCCTTGAGCCTTGTTGAAGATGGAGGAGAGATGACCTGGAAACCGCTCTTCTGCCAGAGTCATCGAAGACTGAGCGAAATAAGTCAAGGAATACGGGCAGGTCTCGAAGAACTACATAAGAATATAAGAACATGCCATACTGGGTCAGACCAAGGGTCCATCAAGCCCAACATCCTGTTTCCAACAGTGGCCAATCCAGGCCATAAGAACCTGGCAAGTACCCAAAAACTGAGTCTATTCCATGTTACCATTGCTAGTAATAGCAGTGGCTATTTTCTAAGTCAACTCAATTAATAGCAGATAATGGATCAGCACGCTCTCATAGAGGTGATGCCCCAGCCAGGGCCTTACCAATCAGAAGGGAAAGGATGTAGGTAGTCTTGGTGATCACATCTGGGAAGTAAGCCTGTTGCACACAGAAGTGCATATTACATTGATTTGTGCAGGGTCTCATTGTGCCGTCCTTCTTTGCCACAAAGAAGAATCTGGCTCCAGTCAGTGAAGTTGATGGGCAGATGAAGCACTTATCGAGGTTCTCCCAAATGTACTGCAACATAGCCTGATTTTCGAGAAGAGATAATGGGTATACCCTTCCCAGGGGGGGCGTGGTGCCATGGAGAAGATCTATGGCGAAGTCGAATGGACGGTGTTCAGGGAGAGTCTCCGCATTTACCTTGAAGAACACATCTGCGTAGTCGGCGTATTGGGCAGGTAAGGCCGGCTGAGTCATAGTGAGCAGAAGTCTGGGTTGAGGTAAATCGAGGAGACAAGTCGTGTGGCATGCGGGCCCCCAAGAGGCCAATTGCAAGGTCTCCCAATTGATATGGGGGTGAATGCTTCTGAAGCCATGGGAGCCACAGTACCACAAGGTGTATTGCCTTTTTTCAATATGACAAATGAGATCTCTTCTTCATGAAGGACCCCAGTACGAAGTCTTACCAGGGCGGTGATGTGGGTTACCCGGCTTGGTAATGGGTCCCCTCAGATGGAGGAGACAATGGGTGGTGGTGTCCTGGAGATGATGGGAAGCTTCAGCTGTTCAACTAGGTCCGATAGGATGAAGTTCCCCCCTGCTCCGGAATCAATGAGGGCCAGTGTAGAAAAGGAGCCCTCGGGGTAGACGTGTTACTAGAGTGGTGCATTGGGGAGCAGGATTTATACAGCCTAGGGTCATCTCCCCTGTCACTCCTAGGCTCGGGAGTTTCTCGGCCTCTCAGGGCACAGGGCCAACATGTGACCCTTAACTGCACAGTAGAGGCATAGGCCTAATGTCCGATGACTTTATCTTTCCTCCGGAGTGAGATGGGTTCCTCTGCCCATGTCTGAGCTGATTCCGAGGAAGGAGGTGGAACCAGGAGTCAGGAGAATGAAGGTGCTAAAAGAACGGGCTTACGAACCGGTTTCAGTTCCCGGACGTGCTGCTGTAGGTGGCGGTCGATACACCTGGAGAGGTCAATGAGAGCCTCCAAGTCCTCTGGCAGGTCCCGAGCAGCCAGTTCATCCTTGAGTCTCGAGGACAGGCCCACTAGAAAGATGCTGCGCAGACTGTCCTCATGCCACCCTAGCTCCGATGCCAGGGTGCAGAATTCTACAGCATATTCCGCCAGGGACGTGACCCACGAAGATGAAGGAGGTCAGAAGCGGCCGTAGACTGTTGACTGGGTTAATCAAAGACTTGTTTGAAGGTCTGTACAAAGTGAGTGAGATCCATGAGTAAGGAATCCCCACGTTCCCACAAGGGGGAGGCCTAAGCAAGGGCCTTGCCATCAAGCAGTGACAGGATAAAGGTGGTCTTGACCTAGTCACTGGTGAACTGTACTGGTTGCAAGGAGAAATGCATAAAGCAATGGTTCAGGAAACTACAGCACTGCTTAGGATCTCCAGAGTAGCAGGGAGGTGCTGGAAGATGAAGAGGTGTGGCGTGAGCTGGTGCTGAGACCAGACAATTGACTAGATACTCCACCATGGCCACCAAGACATCCAGGCACTGCTGATGTTGCTGGAGGTGCTGAGCCAGCCTGGGAATTGCTTGAAGACGACTCAGGTCCGCCGGGTCCAAGGCCTTGGCAACCTGTTATGTGTGTGGGCCCATGAGCCGAGATGAGGTTGGAATGACCATGGAGGGCAAGCCCCCAGAGGTTCTCACCATCGCGAGGTGGTACAGGAGGAGAGGACCCAACAGGAGCTTCTCCTACACCAGCCCATGTTCCCCTCAGGTTGAGTCCTTGGGTGCCGGTTCTGACAGGACTTAGGCGCGGGTCCCTCCTGTGGAGATGTCCGGAAGAAGGCAAGGAGGTGTCAGGCAGACTGGGTCGAGGCTGGCAGCAAACAGACGATACCGGGAATGGACCAGAGGTCAGGGCAGGCAGTGAAGTGGTAAAACGGTGAGTCGGGCTGGAGGTCAGGGCAGGCAGCGAAGAAGCGAAGTCAAGAAACCAAGCAGGAGTCAAAACCAGGAAGTCAGTCTGAGGATGGGTGCAGGAGTGGAGACGGGACGAGAACACAGGATCAGAAGACAAACTGGAATACAGGATCAGGAAGACACGCGGAAATGCAGGATCAGGAAGACGAACTGGAATGCAGGATCAGGAAAACAAAATGCCTGATCAGGAACAAGCAACAACGCACTCGACAAGGAGCCAAACCTGTTGCCAAGGTGAGGTGCTGAGATCTGAGCTGGGTTTAAATACCCAAGCTCAATGACGTCATCTCCCGGGGCCACGGAGAATTTTTCGCTGCAGTCCCTTTAAGAAGAAGAGAGAAGCGCATGCGCGCGCCTAAGGAGACATGTGCAGGGATTGAGTCGGCAGTGTCCAGGGCCGCGTGGGCAGCCCGCTGTTGCAGGATTTGCGGCTGGACCACCCTGGGCCACTGGGAAGGGGGGTTGGGATAGGCATCCACCAAGAAAGGTAAGGGGGTCCGACCATGGCGACCCATGACCGGGAATCCCAACACATGGAATTTTGTCCAGATTTTCAAGTCAGCTGTTACATAGTTTGATTTGAGATCCAAATTTATTGCCAAGCTTTTTCTAATGTATTTCAATGTTTTCCTGCAATTCATCATTTCATTTTAATGAGAGTTGACTCAGAATTTCTTTAAGCAATTCCCCCACTTAACAGTTGACTTTTGACTGCAAACTTACATTAGTTAGACATTAATTGGTTATTTAATTCAGACTCTTGTCAACAAGTTCTGGTCAAAATTAACATGTTCATTTGTAAGCTCGAATTCAACTACACATTGAATTCAATTATAGATGAGTCAAATGACTTCATATTAATCTGAGCACTTTTTGAACCATAGTCGCAAGTCACAATAAGCAGCAGTCTGTAAATGACTGATGTCATCACTAAAACAAAAATGAATTGTAGATCATTACTTAGGAGATTTGTGAGCTGTGATCTGCTGAGCAGCATTCTTTTTTTGGAATGGCTGAAACACCTTTCACTTCTGCAGACTGCAAATCTTCTTTAAATGCCCCCAACCCTGCTACTTATAATAATTCATGAAATGCCATTTAATAGTGAACGACTTGTGAATCATAAGGCAAACATCACATCAAAATAAGCATGCTAGTTTCTGTCTCCAATTTCCCCTCCTAGAAAATAAATGAGGGGTGGGGTGTGAGAGATGTGAAGAGAAACATAATACCATCCCAGGCACCCAACAATACCGAGCCCCATACTGCAACTGGAAGTGGAGCAGAGGTTCTAATAAAAGGGACAAGAGATTGTGAGCCCTCTGAAGACAGGGTGATACCTACTAGAGATGTGAATCGTGTGATCGATCGTCTTAACGATCAATTTCGGCTGGGGGGGGGAGGGAATCGGATCGTCGCGGTTTTGTTTTTTTAAATATCATGTAAATTGTAAATCGGGGGAGGGCGGGAAAACCGGCACACTAAAACATCCCTAAAACCCACCCCGACCCTTTAAAATAAATCCCCCACCCTCCCGAACCCCCCCAAAATGCCTTAAATTACCTGGGGTCCAGAGGGGGGGTCCCGATGTGATCTTTTACTCTCGGGCCTCCGGTGCATTGTAGAAATGGCGCCGGCCATACGCTGTATGGCCGGCGCCATTTTGTACGGCAAAACGATTCGAGTGCAGGAGGTCGTTCCCGGACCCCCGCTGGACTTTTGGCAAGTCTTGTGGGGGTCAGGAGGCCCCCACAAGCTGGCCAAAAGTCCCTGGGGGTCCAGTGAGGGTCCAGGAGCGATCTCCTAGGCTCCTGACGTCGGGGGACAAAAAACAAAATGGCGCCGGCGCTAAAGGGCAAAGGTAGCTAAAGGGCAAAGGTAGCTAAAGGTAGCTAAAGGGCAAAGGTAGCTAAAGGGCAAAGAGTTATAAAATCAATCACTACAAACCAATCACTACAATGTTTTAATTCTTATTAAACTTGTTTATCTTTCCTTTAACTCTAATCCCAGTTAGAATAACCCCTGTTTATTGTAACTTTCTCTTCCGTGCACTTGTTTTATACTACTGTAATGTATACTCTTATGTTTTAGTTATGTAGTTATAATGTATTGATCACCCCTTGTTTTATGTAAACCGACATGATACGTACTCCCGTGAATGAATGCCGGTATAGAAAAACACAAATAAAATAAATAAATAAAAATGTTAACTATTTATAACACTGTCAGAGAGGACACTAGTAACTCGAGGTAAGGTTTTAGGGGTGAGTTGGGGTTTCAGGGGAAGTTTTACAAGCACAGTCATATGTACAAATAGCACAGTTACCATCAGTGAAGATTTAATGTGATTTGGAGGGATGAAATATGAAAGAAGAGTAGATCTGTTTCATGTTCTCTCTACCTAGCTTAATGCACTCTCTACCTAGCTTGATACAGCTTTAAAACTCCTCTCTAGCACATTCTTAGGCCTTGATTCATCTAAATGCTATAAATATAGCAGAAATAGCACCTGTGATAAAAAAAAAATGGGGGTGGTTAGGCTAATTTCCTGTGTACTGCATCACATAGGCAATTTCTGCATTGCATGTTGCTTCAGAGCATCACGTGTCATTTTACACAACATATGTTGATTTGCGCATGGCACATTATTTTTTGGTTTATATATACCAGCTTCCTGCAGCTGCATCTTTGAAGCAGTCGGTCATTTGGAGAGAGGAGAGGAAAGTAGGTGAAATGGTGGTAGTTGGTGGTTGGTTGGATGTATTTAGCGAGTTGTGAGTGAAGAGTCCTGTGGCTTGTTTCTCATCGGTTTCCCTGTCCTTTGTCTATTGTCTTGATCTGTGTGTGGGAAAGCTTTTGTTAGTTAGTCTTGTTTGTGTTTGGGTGAGGAAAGGTGGTGAGGCAGAGGAGGAATGGTGAGGTGTGGTGGTGAGGTGGAGGAAGAGTGGTGAAACAGAGCGGTGAGGTATGGTGATAAGACAGAGGAAGAATGGTAAGATATGGTGTGAGCTGTGGTGGTGAGGCAGAGGAGGAGTGGTAAGGAGGAGTGGTGAGGTGTGGTGGTAAGGCAGAGGAGGGGAAGTGGTGGGGCTTGGTGGTGTTGAGCAGTGGAGAGGATGGTGCATGAGAAGCATGGGAAAAGAGAAGAGGCATGAGGAGAGGAGGGGAGGATGGAGGATGAGAGCAGGAATGCTTGGGAAGGAGTAGGAGTAGGAGGAGTAGGACTAGGGACAAGGACAGGAATAGAGATAGGGAGGGGAAGGGAGGGGGAAGGGATAAGAGGAGGCAGGAGGAGGAAGGGGATAAGCATGCAAGTCTGGTCGGAGGAAGACAAGAGGCTAGGGTTAGATAGGAAGGGCAGAGGGCAGGGGAAGCGAAAGTCAGGAAAGGGGGGGGGGCACCTCTCTGGAAGTGGAAGTGGCACCCCATTCATGCAGCCAGGCAGCAGGGTGCATTCATCTGAGGGCATTGAAGTTCAGCTCTAAGGACAATGAGATAATCATTGCTGGGGTCCTGGAACATTATGCCATGCTCTTCAGCAACCTAGCAGCCAAGACCTCAAGGGCATCCAAGGGCTAGATCTATAACACCATCGCTCAGGCTATCTCAAGACACAGCAGTGTGAAATGCTGTGGGGAGCAGGTGGTGCGGTGGTGCAGTGGGGCGGGCCATCTATTGCTCCTACCATGTGGCGGGGCCGACCAATGGCACCAATAGCCAGTCACATGGTAAGGGCAAAGGGCCATTGATGCCATTTTGATTAGAGGCAGCCGACGGTCCGAGAGGGGATGATCACTCCCGGGACCCTCTGGACCACCAGGCACTTTTGGTAAGTCTTGGGGAGGCGGGGGGGCGGGCAAGTTTTGAGGGCTCGGGAGGGGGTTGCAATTAATTAAATTTGAAGGGTTGGGGTGGGTTTAGATTTTTTTTTTTTTATGTGCCCTTTCTTCCCCTCACCTAATATATGATAAGAAAACCACACAAAATTCCATGGGTTTTCTTATCGTTTGGTCACCTTCCTGAAATGCGACAACATAGGAAATATTGTCTCCATTTCCTATTTCGTCGCAAATGAATGCACATCCCTACTAACCACAACAAATACATATGGCAGACTGGTGGAGGAGCTCCTTGTCCAATATGCTCACATCTATGAAGGAGTGCCTCATCCAATGGCTGGGACTGAATTTGTTCGAGGGCATGGCTGAGCTGCTGGACAGCATACGAGCCAGAGCCAGTAAGGTCACCTCACCTGTAAATGGCAAGGCTGCTACAGTTGTACCCATCATTTGGAATAAGATGTTCACATTGATTGACATGCAAAGTGTGAATCACATGCCAAATGGTGCATGTGTGTACCTCTTGGCTTTTGTACTTATGTCTTCTTTGTTTCCACATCTCTCACCCAGGACTCTGTGAGTCCCAGCTGTCAAGCCCCAGGGACCAGCAATGAAACCCCATGAACCAGCAGTGAAGACCCAGGGACCAGCTGTGCTGCAGCACTTTTCTGTGCAACCTTGAATATGGATGCAAATACATAGTTAAGTGTGGAGGAGGAGGAGCAGCAGGACCCTCCACAGCACAGCCAGATCCTAGAAACCCATTGCTCAGCAAGCCCATTTCAGCATAAATGGAGGAACCCAGCCTGCACTGGGACACAGTTGAGCTAGTACAACCTTGCTCCAGCACACCACATGGCCAGCACAATGCAGTAGGTACTGAGCTGGAGCAGCCCAATAGCCCCCTCATGCAACATGTGTAGGCTGAAACCTCTGCTCTAGCCATGATGAGCACAGCACCAGCTCTGACACTATCTCCAGCACCATCATCAGCATTGACAGAGGCCTCAATGCATGAGCAGCTAGACCGGTTGGAAAGGAGCCATGGTAATCACCTCCACCACATATGGGCAGAGCTAGTGCGCCTGAGGAGGGCTGTGTAGACCCATGACCAGATGGCAGCCCACACACAAGCTCTCCCACAGTGGTTACTTTGATAAATAACCTCACCAGCATTCTGACTCATATTCTGCAATGAATGACAGAGCCTCTACCTATGCCTTCCCCAGCATCCATACATGTAGCAGTCTCCGGCCTGAAAGACAACCCAGGAATAGGCCATCAAAGACATGCCACCCCCAAGTAGCAAGCCAAGGCATGGCAAAGAGCCATGAAGGATTGGAACTGCTGCACTGTAATGACTAAAAACAAGACTTGTCAAACAAGCCTGGCCTGGCTTCTTGAGAGTTCCTTTGCTGGTTAGATGGAAGAAGCCTGCTGGGCTTCTCCTGATTACATAGTTCCTGTGCCAACTAGAAGGAAGAAGTCTGCTGGACCCATCTTAACTGCAGATCAATGAAGCCTGCTGTGCTCGACCTGACTGCAGAGTTTCTTTGCTGGGTAGATGATGTGGATGGTCTACTGTCTTCCAGTGTTGCCCTTCTATCTACTTCTAATGACCTCCTCAATGCTCTGTCCATACTCCAGCCTCCTTGATGCCATCTCCAGTCATGGTCCAGCTGCTGTTTCTTCTCATCATATCTCATCTCCTGCTCCTGATGCTGGTATCTCATCTCATGTCATTTCATCTCATCCTGCTGCTGCCTCCATGATTATATTTCCCTATATTTATTAATTGTTTTTCAGTCTCCTTTTGTACAATATTTCCTTAATTCTCTGCATTAACTAGATTTCCCCTGCAGTTTTTAAATGTAATGCACCTTTGCTATTTCACTATATTTATTCATTTAATTAATCTCTTATTGCTATATTTTAAATAAGTACTCTCTGCTATATCTCATTAATTAGTTATGCTAACTTTATTGTATTCTTCAGTTTCAAATTGTATTCTTCAGTTTCAACTTGTCCTCCTTTGTATTCAAATGTAAAGCACTGTTGCTAACATTCATGTTAATTATAAACCAAAATGATGTTTCTAAACGAATGTCAGTATAGAAAATCATGCAAATAAATAAATAAATAAATAAATAAATCTTGCTGTTCCTTTATGCTGCGGTATCTTTTTCTGGGGCTCCTGCTTTCCTGCTGTGCTCTCCAGTGCTGGTCTTCGGCCTCTATACTGTGCTCTCCAGTCCTGGTCCTGGTGCCTGCTACTTAACCTTTGCTGTCTTGGCCCTTAGGCTGTCCCCTTGAGTGCACTCTTTCAACATGGACTGTCTGGGGACCTTTTGGTCAATATCACATAGTTGTGCTGCTATCAGCTCTAACATTAGAGCTGTACTGTAGCTATTGGGGTGCTACTTCCACTTTCTGTGTTCTTTGCTGTAAACATGATTATGTAAAAGCTTAAGATGCTAATAATGTATATGTAATGTTGCCATTTGTAACAATGTATGTAGAGGTCTACACTCAATGTGCTGTTCATTTCAGTTACAATGTCATATGCAATTGCATATCTTGTCCTTGCAGAATGTGATTACTGAAGATGTTGACTTGCTATCAATCTGTTACCATTTGTTGTATAACAAAGTGGTCACAGGATTGAAAGAACACTTTCTACTTGTTTATTTTTATTGTGTACTTTTTCTCTTAAGTGTTCACTAGGTCAAAGTGACCTTGTATGCTAAAGTGCCTTTGGCCATTCGTAATAGGCACTTTTCTGGCAGGCAAGACCATATGGCCTACAGCATACAACCAAAAGCTGATTGTATGCTCCCAAGGAAGACAGCAAAAGCTAAACAGGAAGCTCCTTACTGTGGAGCTTCAGTATTGGCTCCAGTTGCCTTCTCCAAAGAATACACTCTTAGCTAGTGTTGGGTACAGAGGCAGGTATGTGAGATGGGCACAAGATTGCTAGTGTTTATCTCCACATGCAGTCCAGTAGAATAAGTGTAGAAATGTTTGCCTAGAGGTGTACCTTGTTGGGACCAATCATTTGTCTAGCTATGTGAAGGTCATAGTGCACCTATTATAAACTATTGCCCTGTAATATTATGAAGATATATCACATTTGACTAAACAATGGCCCTTCTCTCTGGCTCTGGCACTGAATGCTATCATGATGTAAGTCTTCTGTCAGAAGGCTACTTGAAAAAAGACATAAAACCCTAAGTTTGTTTTATCTCTAGGGATTATAAATGTGTAGCTACAGGTTTCAGGGACAGAGTTTATATAGAGTACATACAAAACCTGTATGGTATTAAGGGTAAGCTATACTAATCATCCCACAAGACTTAACATTGGGCCCATTACTTGGGTCCTCAATCCACCTAAAAAGCAAACTGGACAAAACCCTTCTACTTGCAAACTGCTCTAGCATCATGTCAGCAACTGTGCGACAACTGAGGAGGAGTAAGGGAGTTGTATAGGTTACAGAAAACCAACAGCCCAAGAGCAGACAGCTAGGAGGCCTGCAGTTGCTTGGGAACAGGCAGATCACCACAGATTAGCTACCTCTCCTGTACTGGCCTGGCATGTGGATCTGTATAGTACATGTTCACTAGGGGTGTGCATTCGTATTGACCGCATATGTAAAACGCTACGCATATTTTTTTTTTTACTTAAAAAAGTGATGAGACATAAACGATCGTATTTCCCACATATCCAACATAGCTATGTTGGATATGTTGGAAATCGCGATTGTTGATCCAAAATTAAAAGTTAAACCCCTCACCTTCCTTAATCCCCCCCCCAAAGACTTACCAGAACTCCCTGGTGAACTAGCGAGGAGTGAGGACGCCATTTCTGCAATCCTTTGCGAGGAGCACGTGACGTCGGCGCCACGTCGAGTGACGCGGCGTCACGTGATTCCCCGCGGGGTCGCGCCGGAACGCTCGTTCGGCCCAAAAGGAACTTTTGGCCAGCTTGGGGGGGCCTCCTGACCCCCCCAAGGTGGGCCAAAAGTTCCTTTTGGGCCAAACGAGTGTTCCGGCGTGACCCCACGGGGAATCACGTGACGCCGCGTCACTCGACGTGACGCCGACGTCACGTGCTCCTCGCAAAGGATTGCAGAAATGGCGTCCTCACTCCTCGCTGGATCACCAGGGAGTTGTGGTAAGTCTTGGGGGGGGGGGATTAAGGAGGGTGAGGGGTTTAAATTTTTATTTGCACATATGGACATATACTCAACTCATTGAATTCTGTTTATGTCCATATTGACTGCAAATGGGACCCCCTTTGGACATATGGACATAAACTTTTGCTCTGCACATCCCTAATGTTCACTATCAGTCTGTGGAGGTCTGCTAGCTCCCAAGCAACTGCAGGCCTCCTAGCTGTCTTCTCTTGGGCTGTTGGGTTTCTCTAAACTACACAACTCCCTCACTCCTTTTCAGTTGTCACACAGCTGCTGACTTGGTGTTAGAGCAGCCAGCAAGGTGCATAATACACAGGTTGTATAGAAGATAAGTAATGTAGGGAGAACTGGCTGCTAAACCTGTCCCCTAAAATCAACTGCAGAAATATGCCACTACTTCTATGTATGCACACAAAACATATTGAGCTACATGGCAGCATCTTTGTAGGCATAATTTGCCAGTGTATATATCTGGCAGAGTAAGGCACATAAGATGTGGTCTGATGTGGCAGCCTCTATATGGAGTATCCAGGATCTTTTCTACAGAGAGGAGGTAAGTAGGCCACAATCTCATTTAAGGGAACCTCTAATAGAAGTGCTAGCAGGCCTCAAGCAACTGCCCCCAAACAGTACACTGTCTCTGGCAGCTGAAGCTCTTATAACCATGCACACACCAAAATAATAGAACAATTAGGCCTATTCCAAGTATTTGGTGGAAGAGCATTAGGGTCCAGGGGGAATTAGGTATACACTACAGGCAAATATCTACTCATGTAGAAATGTGACACACCATATCTGAGATCTGATGCTGTCAAATTTCACACACACCTCCCCCCCCCCCCCCCCCCTCCACCTCAACACAATGTACAAACAGGTATGGGATTAAAAACTGTTTTTCTATTGTATCACAGGAAAAAAAAGATGTAGTTATTTCTAATGTTAAATCCCTGCAAAGATGTAGTTATTTCTAATGTTAAATGCCTGCAAATTAATTTGCAGGCATTTAACCTTAATTTGCAGGCATACTAAATTTTAAATTTGCATGCTACTTTGTGTTATGCTAATTATCTTGTGTGCAATGTGCATTAGACCCCATTTATCATGCTTTTGGGCCCTAACACACTTTGATGAATGGCCCTATAAGCTGGCTAAATTATCCAGCTAACTCTGAATATTTGAGTTAGCTGAATATCTTACCTGGATAAATTAACTCCACCCCTGAAAGCCCCAGAATGTCTTAACTTATTGGGTTAAACAATTAACTAGATTAACTGAGGTGGTCAGAATGGTGGGAAATTTGGTTTCTCTGTGTTTTCTATTTTCATCTTAGTTTTTTTCTTCCACTATTGTTTATTTGTTTGTTATTAATACTGGGTGTGCTGTTCCAAAAAAAAAAAAATGTGAAAAAAGAAAAAAAATATAAGTTTCTACCACCAACCCCACCTCTTTTCTGGCTCTTCATTTTGTTGGATACCTGTACAATGCAAAACTGTTTCTCCCACCCTATTTCTTTGTTGGTTATATTGAGGTGTTTTGTCCCCAGAAAATACATTTGAAAAAGGGAAAAAAAATATGTTTGTCTTCCCACCCCATTTCTTTCCTAATTCTCCAACTTACTGTTTTGTTGTACATCTCTAAAATCCCAGCCTATTTCTTCCACTATTCTTGTTTCTTGGCTACACTGGGGTGTGTTGTTTCCAAAAACCATGGCATAAGGGAAAAGATGCAAAGGAGAAGCATTCAACATTTCCTGAATGTGATAAAGATTTCAGTAGGAATAGAGAGCTAAAATAACTATATAAAATGAACCAAAGAAAGGGGACAACACACCCAGTATTATCAACAAACAAACAAACATGGTAAGAGAACAAAGGTAAGATGAAAATAGAAAACATAGAGAAACCAAAATTCCCATGTTGGTACATACTAAGTATGATAGATATACATGTGGAAGAAAAACCCTAAGATGATGTATAAGGAGCATGACAGGTAGGCAAAGTGGTAGCAATAAGCCCCTAAGATGGTACTATTTTCAGCTGGAGAATATGGGAAAAGCTTTCTTAATAAAACAAAGCTCACAAATTACCAGGAAAGCTATACTGATGAGAGACAATTTACATATTCTGATTGTGACATGGTGCCACTTTGACTCTCGTGCTGCCTTTAAGATTTATTCCACTGATGTTGTTGCCCTCTTTTTAAGCTTTATGGTGTTTTTCATACTCTTGCTGCTTCTTTTCTCCTTTGTACCTTGGAGAATTCTTGCCACATCTGGTTCCCTTTTGACCCTTTATGGTGCCTTAGGTTATTTATGCCTCCTTTGGTGCCATGTTGGCATATTCTTGATGTGGTGTCATGTCTTCACTCTTCTGATGTTGTCCACCCATCAGATTTATGATAACTAATCACCTTGTACAATTTTTATCTAGAAAGTGATTGATAAATACTAATAAATTGAATGAAATTGATGAGAAAACTTCAATTTTGGAGCCTGAAATACAATTTGGTGCTTCCCCCTAAGACATTAATTATAAGAAAATGCATTAATAAATATTTTTTTTTTCCATTTTAAACTAATGAACCAAATGGAGGTGTCCAACAAAATTAAAGAAAGTACTGAAATGAAAATGTTTCCTCTGCATACCCTTTATTTAGATCTCTCCTGATGGACTGAATGCCTTTCTGCTTGACTATTTTTGGAAATATTACTTTGGATTGGATTTAATAATTGTGGGAGAATAATATTTTTGATAAACCAGGATTCTACTGGGGGGAAATATTTAGTTTTGGAACTTTTTTGGGGGGTAGGTGGTGTTATTCAAGTTTTAACTTATTTAAAATGTATTTCAGTTTAGTTCATTTGCCAAAGCAAAATAATTAAACATTAATTTTTAAAAAAGAAACTAAAAAAAAAAACCAAAAACAAAACAAAATGAAGAGTTCTTGGGCTCTACTCCCCTGAAAATAAGCTTGGGCCAGAGATGGGGCCAGTGCTGAGTTCTCCCTGGGCTGGTCTTGGCTGAATTGAACCATGACAACATTAATTACATTGGAGACACACAAAACAAACAGCAAACAAAATATAAATATTAATTTAAAAAAACAAAGGATAAAGAAAACAACAAAAATGGCAGACACTTTTCAGGGAACCTCCCATCCAATCACCCTCAAACTCTAAAACCATCCTACCAACATTTGCCTTTTTTTCACAGCACTGAAACAATCCCTAATCAATCCTCTTCCACCCTTGGTATGCTCTGGAATGGCATTGGCAGACCAAGGCTGGTGTTATTGTTAATCTCTTCCCTACAAAATGGTTCCTGCCTGGCTGAAGCACTTTGCATTGAATAAATTAACAAGCACCATTTCTAAGCATTTTACCAGCAAGGCAAGAACTATCAGGGATAGCTTCTGCCCTTTGAAGAAAGAAAAATAGGGTGGTTAACAGTGAGAGGAGTTGGGGATAGGAGGAGGAGGAACCAGTTAAACTATATTATTTTGTTGATAGTGGTTTACATTTTTTTGAAACATATGAACAAAAGTAGGCCAAATTCCATTCATTTCATAAGAACATAAGAAGATGCCAAACTGGGTCAGACTGAGGGTCCATTAAGCCCAGCATCTTCTTTCCATCAGTAGCCAATCCAGGATATAAGTACCTGGCAAGAATCCAAACATTAAATAGATCCCATGCTACTAATGCTTGTAATAAGCAGTGGCTATTTTCTAAGCAAATTGACTAATAGCAGTTTATGGACTTCTCCAGGAACTTGTCTAAACCTTTTTTAAACCCAGATAAGATAATTTCCTTAAACACATCCTCTGGCAATGAATTCCATATCTTAATTATGTGATGCTTTAACAATAATTGTATTTGATTTGTTTTAAATGTGCTACTTGCAAACCTCACAGTGAGCCCCCTAGTCCTTGTATTATCTGAAAGCGCAAACAACCAATTTACATTTACCTGTTCTAGTCCTTTCATGATTTTATAGACCATCATAATATCCCACCTCAGCAGTCTCTATTCCAAGTTGAATAACCCTAACCTCTTTAGTCTTTCCTCATAGGGGAGCTGTGCCATCCCCTTTATCATTTTGGTCATCCTTCTCTGTACCTTCTCCAGTTCATCAATATCTTTCTTGAGAAGCAGCAACCAGAAATGAACACAGTATTCAAGGTATGGTCTCCCCATGGAACGATTATAAAGGCATTATGACATCCTCCATTTTATTCACCATTTCCTTCCTAATAATGATGATATGGCTCTGTTCAGACAGAGCATGGAAGAGAGGCACAGTATGGGAGGCGAGGCTGGAGCAGGGCTTGACTGGAACGGAGTGCAGGTAAGGATGGAGGCAAGGCTTGGACCAAAACAGAGTGCATGTAATCCTGGAACAAGGGCTTGGTCTGGCACAGAATAGAGATAAGACTGGAACTTCAGAAACAATATGCAGGCAAGGCTGGGACCCTGAAATAGCTGTAGGTAAGACTAAATCTGGAATGGAGTGCAGGTAAGACTGGAACTCTAAAATAGAATGCAGGCAAGAGTGGAGCTCTAGAGCAGAGTGGAAGTAAGACTGTAGCTCAGGAACAGAGTCCTGGTAAGACTGGATCTCTGGAACAGAGTGCAAGCAAGAATGGAACTAAGGTACAGAGTGCTGGTAAGGGTGGAACTCAGGAACAGAATGCAAGTAAAGGTGAAACTCAGAAGCACTGGAACTCAGGGTGGGATTGGATGAACTAGGACAAGACAAGACAGGGGCAACACAGAACATTTAACATGAAAGCCTGAAGGCAGCGTAGGCAAGGAAGGCCCCGAGGGGGGCAAGACAGTGGAAGGCCTATGTAGACCATAGAACAAGGTAAGCACAAGAAGACCCTAGGCTGGAAGGCAAGGCAAGGCTGAGGTTTGAAGGTTGAATTGCCATGAGGTAAGGCAATGCAAAGCTGAGGTCAGAAGGCCCAGAGGCCATGAGACATGGCAGGGCAGGACTAGGATCAGAAGGCTCAAAGGCTGTGAGGCAAGACAAGGTTGAGGTCAGAAGGCCTGAAGGCCATGAGACAAGGAAAAGCAAGACTGAGGTCAGAAAGCTTGGATGCCACAAGACAATGCAAGGATAGGCCTGAGCAGGCCACAAGGCAAGAGTGGCTAGAGCATGGAGCTAAAGAAGACTCAATGCAGAAGCACTGAGACATAGAACAGACAGGGTTAAGTAGGGCTGGAGTGGTGCAGGCAGGAAGAAGGAGTTTGATGTGCTTGGAGAGCGTGCTCATAGAGTTCCTCTGGTGGGGCAGAGGCTGTAAAACAGACAGCAACATGGGACCAGGGTCATGCTGATAGAAAAAGTACTGAGCAAAGCTCACCAGGCTGTACAGCTGTCTGAGCCATAACAAATGCCTAACATTCTATTTGCTTTTTTAACTGCCATAGCATACTAGGGATGTGAATCGTGTCCTCGATCGTCTTAACGATCGATTTCGGCTGGGAGGGGGAGGGAATCGTATTGTTGCCGTTTGGGGGGGTAAAATATCGTGAAAAATCGTGAAAAATCGAAAAATCGCAAAACCGGCACATTAAAACCCCCTAAAACCCACCCCCGACCCTTTAAATTAAATCCCCCACCCTCCCGAACCCCCCAAATGACTTAAATAACCTGCGGGTCCAGCGGCGGTCCGGAACGGCAGCGGTCCGGAATGGGCTCCTGCTCCTGAATCTTGTTGTCTTCAGCCGGCGCCATTTTCCAAAATGGCGCCGAAAAATGGCGGCGGCCATAGACGAACACGATTGGACGGCAGGAGGTCCTTCCGGACCCCCGCTGGACTTTTGGCAAGTCTCGTGGGGGTCAGGAGGCCCCCCACAAGCTGGCCAAAAGTTCCTGGAGGTCCAGCGGGGGTCAGGGAGCGATTTCCCGCCGCAAATCGTTTTCGTACGGAAAATGGCGCCGGCAGGAGATCGACTGCAGGAGGTCGTTCAGCGAGGGTTCCGGCGCCTCGCTGAACAACCTCCTGCAGTCGATCTCCTGCCGGCGCCATTTTCCGTACGAAAACGATTTGCGGCGGGAAATCGCTCCCTGACCCCCGCTGGACCTCCAGGAACTTTTGGCCAGCTTGTGGGGGGCCTCCTGACCCCCACGAGACTTGCCAAAAGTCCAGCGGGGGTCCGGAAGGACCTCCTGCCGTCCAATCGTGTTCGTCTATGGCCGCCGCCATTTTTCGGCGCCATTTTGGAAAATGGCGCCGGCTGAAGACAACAAGATTCAGGAGCAGGAGCCCGTTCCGGACCGCTGCCGTTCCGGACCGCCGCTGGACCCGCAGGTTATTTAAGTCATTTGGGGGGGGTTCGGGAGGGTGGGGGATTTAATTTAAAGGGTCGGGGGTGGGTTTTAGGGGGTTTTAGTGTGCCGGCTCACGATTCTAACGATTTATAACGATAAATCGTTAGAATCTCCATTGTATTGTGTTCCATAACGGTTTAAGACGATATTAAAATTATCGGACGATAATTTTAATCGTCCTAAAACAATTCACATCCCTATAGCATACTGAGCTGACAATTTCAATATATTGTGCACTATAACACTTAGATCTTTCTCCTGGGTGGCAACATGAAACCTAACATTGTGAAACTACAGCATGGGTTATTTTTCCCTATTTGCAGCAAGTTGCACTAGCCCACATTTAATTTTATCTGCTATTTGGATGCCCAGTCTTCCAGTCTCACAAGATCCTCCTACAGTTTATCACTATCTGCCTGTGATTTAACCACGCTGAATAATTTTCTGTCATCTGCAAATTTAATCACCTCACTATTGTTCCCCTTTCCAGACCTATAAATATATTAAAAAGCACCGGTCCAAGTATAGATCCCTGAAGCACTCCACTGTTTATCTCTCTCCACTCAGAGATAAACACTCAGAGATAAACAATGAAGTGCCTCCTTTGCTTTTTAACAAAACTGGAAATTTTGTTAACATTTTCCATTTTCATTTCAAACAAATGCACATCCCTAATCAACTGACAGAGCTACCAATTAGAGATGTGAATCGGAACCGGAATCAGTTCCGATTCCAGTTCACATCGTGAATTTTTTTTCGTTCGGTCCGATTGGGTTTTTTTTTTTTTTTATCAGCTGCACCCGAGCCGATAAAAAAAAAACCACCCTGACCCTTTAAAACATATCCTTTAGCTTCCCCCACCCTCCCAACCCCCCCCCCCCCCACCAAACTTTTTAAAATTACCTGGTGATCCAGTGGATGTCCCGGGAGCGATTTCCCGCTCTCAGGCCGTTGGCTGCCACTAATAAAAATGGCGCCGATGGCCCTTTGCCCTTACCATGTGACAGGGTATCCGTGCCATTGGCCAGCCCCTGTCACATGGTAGGAGTAATGGACAGCCAGTGCCATCTTTAAAAATGGCACGGGCCATCCAGTGCTCCCAAGAGTGGGAGATCACTCCCAGGACCTCCACTGGACCACCAGGTAATTTTAAAAAGTTTTTGGCGGGGTCGGGAGGGTAGGGAAAGCTAAGGGATCAGTTTTAAAGGGTCGGGGTGGGTTTAGGGGTTGCCGTTTTTCCCGCCCTCCCCCAAAACAATGAGATCCCCACGAACAATTTTGTGGGGTTTTCCTATCGGTTTCCGGGAACCCCCAATTTCTGATGACATTGAAAATATCGTACGATATTTTCAATTGTCAGAAAAACAATTCACATCCCTACTACCAACATCTTTTAGAGTCTTATACTAATAACTTGTTCCGCTAACTCTGAATATCAGTTATCCAGATAAATTGTCCTGTTAAGTTAATTACATCTTGGAACGCCCACCCCCCCCCCCCCTTTCCCCAGAATACCTCCAATTTATTCAGATAAATTTAACCTGGTTAATGACTTTGATCCAAATATTCAAACCTCTGAGTTTGTGCAGTTAACCCAAAAGATATCTAGACAAACCACATTGAATATGTAATATAATCCATTGATTTTTTTACTTAAAGTACTAAAATCAAACTTATAGGAAAGATATACCGGTATTTCTTATTTTTATCATTTAACAAAATTGCTATAGACTTCATTGACAAGAATATTCAGGCCCTTTTTAAAAATATTTTGAATGGACGTTTTTATCTTTTTTATTTTATAAATAATCACTGAATGAAGAGATTTCCTTTCTTTTGAAATGTCGAGCTGTGAGGCAATTAAACTGTACATAGCTGGAGCAGGTGGTAGATTACATTTTTAATGGTTTTCTGTTTCCTCAAGAGTTTGTTAAATTAGAAACATTTTGGACACAGTGACAAACGAGTGCTTTTGGAGAAATCACCAGAACAGCAAAGTGTTACCTACGCTTTAACAATTTTTCTCTCACAGTTGATAGAACTTTAAAAATTGATTTGAGCAATGTCTTCATTTGATGAAAAGGGTCTACTCAATACATACCGATAGCAAACATATTGATTAAAATATAGATGCCCTACATTTTTTCTTCTTCAAAATTTCTGATGAAATGATATATTAAATCCATGTGCCAGTTTCCTCTACCTAAAGACAAAAACAAATCCCTTACTTTTATTGATATAACATGCTGTCTTATATTATTGTACTATATAAATAGTTTTGTTTTCAGTTTTTATTTATTTTGCCTGGGAATTTCAATGTTATAACAAAAAAACAATTCCCAGACAAAATTACTTTGATATAACATTGAGTGAAAAAGTTATTTTCCCACTGATTTCTTTTTTGTTTTAACATTGAAATTCCCAGGCAAAATAAAATAAAAACTGAAAATGAAGGTCCACATATATAATGAGATCCTATTAAAGGCTAAGATCTCTTTCTATACCCAAAAATACAGAGCACAGATGATGAATGAACGTGTGCCTATCCATGGGGACATTCACTAAGCTGTGCTGCTTTTCCCTGTGGGAAAATGCCATGACCCATAGTATTTTTCTGTGGGGAAATATACTGTGGCAGAGAAAGAGCTAGGGCTTTGGTGCTGCAATCACAAAGGGGCTGCTGAGCCCACAGAATGCCACCCCACAAGTTGTAAAAACATCCGGGGTTCTGCTTAGACCTTCCTCCCCACCCCATCCTGCTGCCCTTGCAGGCGGCCCATAGTTCTTAAAAACATAGAAAAAGCATTTTGTAAGAAAGAAGAAAACCTCTCATCTTACTTATCCAATTACTTCAATGAAAATCCAGCCCCTGTAAGCTGGGAGACAGGGTCCCCCACTTTATACTTCCTTAGTTTGAAAAAAAACATGGCAGTGGACTGTCCAACTACTCATCCCCGAACCCTCCTTACACAAAAATTGTTGCTTAGTGGTCTAGTTGGCCTGTGATACCCCTCCCACCCTAGTCCACTCCCCAGACCCTCCCTTACTTGTTGATTGTTCATCAGTGGTGCAGTGGTGGCCTGGAGTGACAGAGGCAAATGCCTAGTAGCACAATTTTGGAAAATAGCAGCCACATTGGACCAGATCCCAGGGGGTGCTCTGGTTCCCACAGCAACACTGATGCACATTCTACAAGTAAGAGGGTCTAGGTTGTTGGGGTGTAGGACTGAATAGATCACTAGAGAGTTTTTTTGTATAATTGGGGAGTTTAAATGGTGGGGGTTTGTATGGTCTACTGGATTACCAGAACCATATTTTTTCAAATAAAGGGAGGATCCAGAAGGACTAGGGTGGATTGAGGGGGTCCTAGCTTCCAAGCTTCCGGGTGCCAGATTTTTCAGTGAAGGTGAAGGGGTGAGGGTGGGGCTTCATCTTTTATACAAAATGTTTATTTATTTTTTACATTTTTTTACAATTACAGGCTGCCTGCAAGGATGGGAGGGATGGGAGGGGGGATCTAAGCAGACCTCCCAGAGAGTTTTACAACTCATGGGTGGATATATTCTCAAGGCCAAGTGGCCCCTTTAAGACTAGTCCCAATGCACCTAGGGGAAACTAGCTTTGACTTCTTTAAATTAGCTAATTGAAAGTCAAATAATGTGGCTTGCAAATTTTTTGGCAAGCCGAGTTATTTCATTAGCATAGTTTAGGGTTCTAATGAGCTTGTTGCATGCTAATGAACTCATTTAATTATGCACAGTACTGGGCCTGAAATATACAGTATGAAATATATTTGATTACCCCCATGTTAGGCCATTTACTTTATGAAAACCAGAATTTTTCACGCAGTAAATGGCCTAATGCATCCTAGTAAATGAGTTCCTATATTCTATACAAAAAGATGGAAACTTTGAGGTCCATATTGTGTAAATAAGGCAGCTTAAATGTTACCCAAGTCAATTTACTTGGGTAACTCTGGGTATTCTGAGTATGGAGCCTGGAAAGTGTTATGCTGAATATACCTTAAAGTTTTGGGTAACCTTACTCACATAACTTTAGCATGGTGCTTTCTCCAACCAGACTTACCTATCTACATTTATCTGGATAATACTGAATATTGGAACTAACTGCATACATTTTAGTCATATCCTGGAATATTTCCCATCCTGTCTCATTTTTTCTTGTTAAACTTTTGCCAAGTAATGACATACTTGGCTGGATAATGCTTACCCGACTAAAATGTATCCACTCAGGGGGATGGGGAATTTAAAACTTGGGGTTAGTCTAGGTAACCTGAAAAGTTACTCATACAAGCCATTTTAATCTCATCCTCATCAAGTATTGGGCTGACATTGTCGCTCATTGGCACTTCCATGCAAAGAGACATGGATTATTGTTTCAGGTTTAGGTCTTCCGCTTCTTGGATTGGATAGAGCTAGGGATGCTGTGAAAACAGAATTTACAGCCCCTGGGATTGGGCAGAGGGATTCATAATCACCATACAAAGGTTAAAAACCTAATGGCCGGATTAAGAACTCATGATTGAAGAATTCTGGAAGAAGCAATGGTTCATGTCCCCTGACTGAGGACTATCACAGCAATGACTGGACTAAATTAAGTTGGGAAGTAATAGAGGAAATATCCCCAGATGGTTGTGAATGAAAACCCAGTCTTGCTTCTGATTAAGCTGGAAACACAAAGGAGCAGGAAGAAATTGCTTCCACTCCCAAATAAGTAAATAAAAAGAAAAAAAAATAAGTAGTGTAAAGGGGGGGTGTGGAGAGAAAGAAAGAAAGGAACTTCAGATAGCCATGAATTCTGTAGATTCTCTAATATAAAAATCAAAAGCTTAGCATTTTATTTGAGAACTAATTCAATCAAAAAAAAATGTAATATCTGCAGAAATAAAAAAAAAAAGAAACCGAAAATAAATGAATATTGTTAAATGATTCAAAATCTAGCAAGCTAAATGGGTTTCCCTTTAAAATTGTCTCCATTTTTAATTATTTGTTTGGTTGTACATACTGCTTTCTATGCATAAATATCCTCATTTGAGGTTGTTTTGTTCTAATAAAGATTCGAAATTATTGTGAGTGGAGTCTTTTATCTAAAATCTTATAGTATATTTAAGCCTGACTGCAATAAATTGTGGCACATTTTGGAGAAGAGAGGATATTCTCAACAATTAGCATATGTCTTCCAAAGCTCATATGATAAAACACAAATTAACTTGTGCATTGTTGACACCTGGCCTGACTGCCTTCCTTTTCACATACTTGTAACCCACAAACTAGTCATAGTGGTTGCCACTGGCTGCATCTGTTTATTGGATACCTGATAAGGGAAGCCTACCTATACATGTCATAAATTGGGAGGTGCCATTGGGTATCTCTGTGACCACTTCCTGCCAGTCACCTCAACGCCCCACCTCAGCTTGTGGTTCTTCACCAGATCATGATGTCCTAGAAGGGAGCCTGACCAGACAGGTGACCAATCAGAAAACCTGCCTACTTCCTCTCTTGTTGTGTGGGATCCAACCTGCTTGGTGTCTTCCTGTTACAACTCCTGGGCCATCATCTGTCACACTTCCAGGTCATCATTAAAAGGCCATAACCCAAGTCACACCTTAATCTGAGAACATATGCCCCTCCCCTATGTTAAATTCCCCTTCCCCCAATACAATGTTCAAGCACCCCAATGTGTCAGGTGTAACTTAATTAATGAACAAGTAAATGTTAGTATTAATAACATAGCTAGCTCTAACCACTATAGGGTGGATTGAACATGAAAGATAATTGGAATTCAGTATTCCCATTTATATTAAAATATTTGGAAATTAAATTAACATATTCTTATAAAAAATATATTATTTAAATTTTGTTATAGGAATGGATCGAATAGAAAAATTATTAATTAAATGGAGAAATCTTCCTTTATCATTATTGGGTCATTGGGCCTTGTTTTCTAAAGTATCGCAGGCCTGCGATAATTTAGGTAATGAGGGGCGGGGGGCTGAAATGGGTGGCGGTCCTGTGCTAGCTGGCAGAGATCGCACCTCCGCGGTACGATCGCTGCCAGGTTTGTACCCAATAGTGCCACCATAGAAGGTGTAGCTATTGGGCGCGAACTAGGACGCGGAAAGGGCCTTACCTTTTCATCGTCCATGGCGTCTTCGCGGAGTCGGCCCCTGTGACCCCCCGTTCTCTTCCTCTTCCAGGGCTGACTCCGCCCCCATCTTGGTATCGCATGCGATAAGGGACTTTTTGCATGCGAAACATCCCTTATCGCGTGCGATCCGTCTGGAAAATTAGGCCCATTATGCCCTAATTAAAATGGTAATATTGCTTAAATTATTATGAACTATACGAATGTTGCCCATATGGATTAAACAAAAAGATATTTTGAAATTGCAATCAATAATTACTAAATTTATTCAGAATGGTAAAAGGGCAAGTTATAATATTTTAATATTTGAAAAAGAAAATTGTGTGGGGGGGGGGTTAAATATTCCTGACTAGCATATTTATAATGTTTCTTTTCTTTCAGATATATTCAAGAATGGATTTCACTAGGAATTCAGTGGGACCCTGAAGACTTAATAAATATTAGTTTCTTTCAATACAACCTAATAAATTATTTCCATTTACCTGTAGTATTTGTTAATAAAATAAAAACAAAGGCTTTTTGGCATAGATATTTTAGAAAGGCTTGGTGGTGGTGGAGAATATTTCAGTTGAGTTAATTTATCAAAATTGGAAATGTAGGGGATTATATAGTATAGGACAATCTTTTAATCTTACCACAAAATCCTTATTTTCTTTTCAAGAGATTCAAAATAATCAGTTTATACCAAGAAAACATTGTTTTATATATTTGTATATAAAATATTATTGCTTGAGTAAAAGTAAAGCTAATATTGATAAATTAACATTTTCTTTAGAAGATGGAATTTTTTGATACTACACCAAAATTTAATAAAATTTCAATACAGATTATTACTTTAAAACAATCACTTAAATACATTAGCTATTTTGTGGGGGAAGGGATTTAGGAATATTAGTAACTGAAAAAAAACATTTTTGCATTTTCTTTGAACTATAAGCATTTAATGATAGCTAATCTGAGAGAAATTCAATTTATAATTATTCATAGAAGCTATATTACTAGAGCAACGGGTGTTCAAATGAAATTGTGGAATAATAATTTATGCTTAAAATGTAAAATACAAAATGGTATTTTGTCATATGTTTACAGGGTGTCCTAAATTACAAATTTACTGGAAACATTGTTTATTAGAAAAAAAAAAAATAAATACTAACATAGGGGTTTATTTTCCAACATGCGTTATGGTGCTTTGGCATGCAAAAAATGCTTTAATGTATGCGAAAACACCATAACACATGGTGTGATGCTAATTTTTAAAAGGACAGGATTTTTGTTAAAGTGGGCCGACTTCACGAAGCCATAAAGCACAGTTTTAACACCCAAAATAACTATACCTTTTTCATTGGCATTAAGCTGTGCAATATGCCCATAACACAAATTGCATTCTGGCCATTTTTAGGCTGGAAAGAGAGAGAGAGAGAGAAAGCCTCTGGGGGTGCCACCATAGTAAGCAGCTTTTAATTAGAGATGTGCTTCGGGTTGCTTTATTGTGTCAGGCTTTGTTCTGCCCCCCCCCCCCCCCACTCGGAAATTTCGTTTTTCCTGTGGTTTGGGTTTTTATTTTGGGAGGCCCCTATTTTTGGGTTAGTGCGCACTAATGGGAGTTAGCGCGCGCTAACCCTAAAATGACATTTTTCCAAAATTTTGTAAAAACATTCAGACTTTTTCGGTTTTCCTGAGCCATTCCAAATTAAGCAATTTTGTTGAAATTTCCTAATTCGGGAAAAATGATTGCACATCCCTACTATTTATGCTACTGTAGGAGGCCCACCTAGTAACTCAAGGTGAGGTTTACGTAGTAGTGTATGGGTTAGGGGCCCCTTTGACATGCAGAGTGAGACGTACGAACAGAACAGTACACTCTTGTGAAGTTTGATGTCCTTTGGAGTGAGGAAACTCACACAATGATGAGATTTGTACAATATTCTCTCAACCGAGCTTGATGGACTCTCTACCTGGGTAACATCAAGCTAGGTTGAGAGAACATCAAATCTTCACAAGAATGTACTGCTCTGTTCATATGTCTCACTCTGCATGCCAAAGTGGCCCCTAACCCCTACACTACTACCTAAACCTCGTCTCGAGTTACTAGGTGGGCCTCCTATAGTAGCATAAATAGCTGCTTACTATGGTGGTACCCCCAGAGGCACGCTCTCTCTCTCACCCTCCCTCTCCCCCCCCCCCCCCCCAGTAGTTGCAGGTAAGAAATGCAATAATTGTGGTTTTACCACAAAATGCGAAAAGTTAACGCACTTTGCGGTAATACCTATGCGAAGTGCTAAGATAGCACATATTGCAATAGTTTGATTAATTAGCCCATAGAATGGTCAGCTAAATTATTATATTTACTTTTATATGAAAAGATGAGTACATTGTCCAGCGGAGAAAGAAAACATTTGTGTTTATAACTTTTATTAGCTAAAAAAATATATTATTGTCATGGAGGGAAGAAGAAGCTCCATTATATGAAACATGGAGCAGATTAATGTGTCAAACAGCAATTTATGAGATTCAAAGAAGTAAAGATATTCAAAATCCTCGACAAAAAGTAAAACTAAAAAAATATTTCCAATTGTGGAAGGATGTGATACTATGGGCCGGGTTTTAAAAGGGTTACGCGCGTAAATCCAGAGGGTTTATCCGCACCAGGCCTATTTTAAAAAGGTCCAGCAATGCGTGTAAAGCCACGGGTCACGTATAAGTCCAGGGGCTTGCAAACAGGGGCAGGGAGGGATGGGGAGTGGGCGGGACAGGACGGGGTGGTCTGGGGCAGGGTCAGGCTCCCGGCACAGCGCCATATTGGCAGCCTTACCTAACTTTAAGTGGTGTATCACAGCCACAAATTCCGGAGTGGTTACAGGACCGTTCAAAGCAATAATATGAGCGGGTATCAGCCGCGGCCACTGAATCTTACTAAAAAGGGCATCCACGACCCCCACATACATAGACTTATCCCCATACAGTGCCTTATAATAGTGCAAAAATTGCTGCACAATGGCTTCCGGGGAGGTTTGATGGATCCCCTGACTGTCTCGTATACCCACCACTGATGCCCTCTGGCCTCGCGGTCTCACTAGGTAAGTCAGGAGGCAGCTTGCCCTATTACCATGCTTATAAAGCTGTTATTGATAATTGTTGTAAACTGTGAGGTTTGGGTGGAACCTTGGACACTGTGGCAGCTGACCACGCCCATGGGGGGAAGTCCCGTGATGGGCCACAGGTCAGGCTTAGCTCAGGACACACAAACACAGAGTTTGATCTTTTATTAGACTATGTAAGGAAGCCACCAGAGGTGGCAGTAGTGAGCAGCTGGAATAGCCCAGCAGGGCTGGTATCCCTCAGGCGCTGGAAGAGCAACTCCTCTGGTAGCAGTGCTGTAGTGAAAAGAACTGAGAGAATGAGTACAGTGGAGAATATACCCCAGTATGGAGATCCCTAGGGTAGGGAAAGCAGACCCTCAAGGAGCGAGTATCTGAACCCTGAGAGCTGGGAGGCTTGTAGATGATGTACTCATGCAGCGGTTCCACGGAAATGGCACTGGGGCTGGACGGAGGCAGGCCCTCGAGGAGCGAATGCCTGGTTCCAGGGAACAGCTCTGAGGTGAAGATGGTAGTACTCACTGATATTGAAGATTAGAGAATCCTTCCAGGCAGAAGAGAAGGTAGGAGTGGGCAGCGAGTCAGGGAACATGGGCCCTCGAAGAGTGAGTACTGGTTTCCTGATAGTGACCTAGAAAGCAAGTGAGGCCCCCAAGGAACAGGTATCCCGTTAGCGTTAGAAAGTCCAATAGAGATTGGAGGGGCAAAGTAGCTGGGTACAGAGAGTGAATCCCATCGTAGGATTCCCGTAGGATTACCCCCCTTGCTAACTCAAAAGCTAGCAAACATTGTAGGCTTTAAATATCCGGGCATCATGACGTCATCACGGGGGGATGCCCCAGAGGTTTGCGCCAAGTAGGAAATAAGAAGGGCTGCGTGGCACATGCGCCCTATGGTACAAACGGAGCATGGCGGGAGGCAGCGCCCAAGCCGGTCCGGGGACGCCAGAGAGGACGGCAGGCAGACGCCGCGGTAGCCAGGCAGCCATCCACAGCATGAGGAAGAGCAAACAAAGAGAGGTAGGCGGAGTGAAGCCGTCGGAAAGGGACGGTTGCAATAATAAAACCTAGCAGATTTAGAGGCACGCTGATACAGTAAAGAATTTAAAGCTTCCCGGGCCTTGTCCACCCGAGACTTTGCCTCTGGCGTCATCGTTAGCATGTGGTGCTGCTGGGCATCTTTAAGGACCCCCGTTAACCGCAAAATTTCAGCATTACACTGTCGGTTGCGCTTGGCCACGTACGCTATACAAGCCCCTCTCATGACTGCCTTTCCCATTTCCCATACCATCTCAGGAGTGACATCAGCAGTATTATTTGTGTCTAGATAATCTTTCCAGCAACCCTGAATATATAAGTGGAATTGCTGATGTAATTATAGATCTGGCCTCAGGCACCACAAAAACAGAGATCTAGCTTGCAGACCACAGCGTAATACAAAGGTCACCAGGGCATGGTCAGAGAGAGAAATGGTGCCAATGCTTGCATCAGTCACCTGAGGAAAACAACGGTCCGAGATAGTAAATAATCAAGTCGGGAGTATTTGTGGTGCGGGTTAGAGAAAAAATGTATAGTCCCGGTCATCCGGGTGCAAAACTCTCCAAGCGTCCAACAACCACAGTTCACAACATAATAAATTTACTCCTACATCCTAATCCAAACTAGAAACAGGTTTTGGGGGATTGGCATCCAATTGTTTATTGGCAACTACATTAAAGTCCCCACCCACAACTGTTGTGCAGTTGGAATAAGCTGCCAGTAAGCTTACCAATGTAGCAAAAAAGATCTGGGAGTACACATTTGGGTCATACAGATTACAAAACGCTACCTTTTGTTGGTATAAAGTTCCCACTACTATGATGTATCTTACCTCCACATCCTGATATGTGCGCAATAACTGAAATGGTAAATTTATGTATGAGGATGGCAACCCCTCTCCTACACGACGTGTATGAAGAAGAATAGTAACACTGTCTACCCAATCCCTTTTCAATTTAGCATGGTCCTTATTATCTAGGTGAGTCTCCTGCAAAAACGCCACCTGAGCTTTCAACCTTTTAAACATCGTGAAAAGCTTTTTCCGTTTAATGGGAGAGTGAATGCCATCCACATTCAGTGAGACAATCTTAACTTGAGCCATTATCCTTGGTGTCTATATGTGAGGAGGCCCAACCAGGGACTCCCAGAAAGGAGAAGAAACATCTCCAAGGCCTCCCAGCCTAGACCCCAGAGAAAAAGAGCCATATCCAGATTTGCTTGGTCCTGACTTTTGGTCTGGATCTACCAACAGCCCTCCCATCCTCCCCCTCCCCCCACCTAATCCCTACCCCACACATAGCACCCACATCCCCCAGCCGCCATATCATTCGCACACCATATACACATAGAACCCATACACACCAGCTCTCCAAGAGGCTCAGGGCACGCCCCATCCCTTGTTTGTACTCTGGAATTTAAGGCTTCCCTCCAACCCCCCTCTCCTCCCATGTATCCCGATGAGGTGGTATCCATCAAAATAGCAACTCGCCAGCACCATTGTAATCAGTTAAAAGGTGCATCCCACAGGTTCCAGGATAAGTGTGTCCGTTTCTTGCTGCCCCAGCTCCGAAGAGTTATAGGTCTTCATTGATACCCAGAGTGTACAATCCCTGTTATTGAAATAAGTTCCAGGCTTCTATGGTCTGGAACAGAAAAGAATAGGAGAAACCCACTGGGGTGCAGGGCATTACATCATGTGGTACAATTACTGAGGCTGCGTCCTGACCGGCTATCAACCGGTTACATATCTGGCCTGATCACTGAAGAAATAATCTAAACACAGAAGCTTCAGCTCCGTAACTCAAAACTTAGTTGAACTGAGCAATTGAAAACCAAGAACAGTACAGCCGGCAGGGTCTTGAGAAAGCCATTTGCTTCTTCCTTAGAGTGGAAAAATAAAACTTTGTTAGCATGATAGATTTGCAGCTTCGCCAGGTATAGTAAAGTGAAATTGATGCCATGTTTGTGCAGCTCAGTACAGGCTGGGGCGAGGACCTTTCTCTGGGCCGCGGTGCTAGCGGAGAAATCATTGAACAGCAGCAGGCGATGTCCCTGATAATCTACCGTGGCTGTCTGTCGATATGCTCTCAACAGTTGCGTCTTGTGGGCCCAATTCAGGATGTGCGCCATTACAGGTCACGACCGGGTATTCCCTTCCCTCTGCAGTCCGACCCGATGTACTCTTTTGCATTCTAAGCTCTCATCATCCAAGGCTAGCCCAACCTGTTTGGCAGCCATTGTTCTACCAACTTTTTTAGTTCACCGACCTTTACTGTTTCTGGCAAACCAATAATTTTTAAGTTGTTTCGTCTGCCACGATCCTCTTGTTCCTCCAATTTTGCCAGTAAATTGCGCTGCCGGGTCTGCAGATCTGCCACATGGCACTCAGATTCCGAAAGATGATCTCCTAAGTCCAAGAAAGTACATTCAGCTGTATCCATCCGCTTTGAATGTCCCTCAATTGCAGTTTTAATGTCTTCCATTGAGGACTGTAGCTTGATTAAGCACCCACCCAGAGCAGCAGTGACCCTCTGTGATAGCTGTTGCAAGGCTTCTTCCTTGAAGGAGGCCATCACTGGTTCCCCAGGCGGGGTTGCCGTCATCTTGGCCGCATGCAGAGGGTGTGAATGCTGATCAGAGATATTTCAAGAACTCCTATGGCTCATTCCCTATAGTGTCTGTGTCTCAGGCACTGGACCACAGGTTGAAAAAAGCCAGTGAGAGAAAACAGCGTGAGCCAGACAGGAAAAGTGTGCAGAAGCAGGGCCGCAGAGTTCTAGTCCTCTCCACTGGCACTCGTATGGTGATAATAATAATGAATACCTCAGCAGTCCGATGAAGACGTATGAGCGCTAATACAGTTCCCAAGGAAACACTTGCGGTGGAAAAGGCTGATTTATTCAAGAGCTCTCCAGTAACAAAAAGACATTGGCACTGAAAGGATATTGGCCGACAAGTGGAGTTATGCTGAAGCAGCGTGCCAATAGATCAACTCTGCTTATGATCTAACCTGTCCGATGAGAAGCTCTGGGGTGAAGACTACGTGCAGCCGCCATCTTAATTTCTCGTCTGCTGCAGATTCCATGGGCCAGCTATCACCCCTTCCCAGCCCGCTGTACCAGCCATTTATTTAAAGGCTGTCCAACACCTTAAAGCCGAGGGAGGTCCCCAGTGGTAAGGGCACAAAGAATCACCGCGTTTTAAGGGCACCAGGTAGCAAAAAGATGGGTTGGGATGCACACGGCTGCCATCTTAACGGCGGTACCACTCCGAGCCGGGACTTCCACAGGGCTGCATGTCCGCCACCAATTCGTTCTCCTCAGCAGCCCAACTCTAAGGGCGTCCCGAAATCCCATTTAAATTAGAGAACTGCCACATTTTAAAGCAAGTCGACGAGACAGGGAGGAGAAGGGGGCACAGAGCTGGTATCTCCTGCTGCCGGCTCACTTACATCATCGCCGGAAGACCTGGGTGGGGCATGATTTTAACTTGAAATTAGTGTGTAAATACTTATGCGCACAAGCACGCACCTGGTTACCTGGCCGCGTATCTTTACTTCTGCTATGGATGACATGCAGTTTGGTGGAGTTTACTTCTGCTATGGATGCATGACAGTTTGGTGGAGTTTTAAGCATTGGGGCTAACAGGAGAGAAGGGAGGCTATCAAACTAAGGGTTTTGGAAGTTCTATTCCTTACCTGGTTGAACTGGGAATGAACTGTGAAAACTGGTAATGGTGTCGGAGCACGTCTTTTAAAATCCTCCCATTGGTACAGTTGAAATGGTGTTTGCACACATAGGGCTGGATTTTAAGAGGTACATGCAGGCGTAGATTTTATAGCATGTGTGTGCAGCTGCACGCATGTTATAAAATCCAGGGTCGGCGCATGCAAGTGGGTGCACAAGCACTGAGCAAACTTTCCTTCCACCCCCCCCACCCCCACCTTCCTCTCCCCAACCAACACCCCAGCCCTACCTAAACCCCCCTTGACCTTTGCTTTTAAAGTTGCGCCTGCCTCTGGGCAGGTGTAGGTTGCGCACGCCGGCCGAGTGGTGGCACGCGATCCCCCGGCCTAGAGGCCCTATGGAGGCCTCTGGCCACGCCCCCGCCCTGCCCCAGACCTCCCACACCCTGCCCTCTTTTTCAAGCCCCGGGACATACGCACATCCCAGGGCTTGCGTGCATCGCTGGCCTATGCAAAATAGGCTTGGCGCGCATAACCCCCCTGCGCGCATAAATCCAGCCGGATTTACGCGCGCAGAGCATTTAAAATCCGCCCCAAAATGTCTTTTTGTATATTGAGTGTGATAAATATGTTTTTCTTTTGGAGTCTTGCACTAGGTTCCTTAAATTAGAAAGCTCAGGATCATTTTTCTAAAAAGTTGAAAAATAATCAGGTGGTAGCACATAATCATAATTTGTGGAGTGTATTGCTATGGTACCAATGCGGGTCTGCTCATACCCTGGTCATTCAGGGTCTATATGGCACTCATATTTTGCCAGTGAATCTGCTAATGTGTGGCCTTTCACCAATGGTCCTTTCTCTCTGTGTGCTTTTGTTTTAATTAAGTGAATTATCTGAATCTTTTCAGTCAGTTTCTGTACTGTAGTCTAAAGTGATGAATTTTTCACAGTGGAACCATTTGTGGATTTGCAGTTATTAACTAATCACCAGGGCAGCAAAGCAATGGCACTTCTGAAAACGTAATCAGAAAAAAAATGATCTGTATCCGCCCCCCCCCCCCCCCCCCCCCCCCCGGTCCGTAACTGCTGCAGTCAGGCTACAAAGGCTGACAATTCACAGTAGTATGCTGAGGCAGATACACAAAAAGTATGACTTCTGAATAATCACTTGCTTATTTGACACAAGTTGCACAGTAGCAAAGCCAGCTAGGCATCTATCTCCCTCACAATGTCTAATTCCAGCAATTTATACTGTGGAAAAATATGGGAATGTCTGGCCTGTACCAATTCTCAAAAACATCATATGATTAGGAATACTAGATGAGGACCAACAGTCATGAGGCTGACTCTAGCAAGATTCCTGCAACCAGTACTTAGGGTTCTTTCAGCAATTCAAACTGGATTCTTCTCTCAGTCCTAATTTTTCTACATTCTGACTTTATTCCACAATGAAATTGAGCAAGGTGTAGGGGCTACAGATAAGTGTGGCCTGAGATCCCAATTATGTATATACATTTTTGCATAGCAGCATAAGATGTCAGTATATGCTTTTCATAGATTCTTATTTTCTGTTCAGGAGAGGTATCACTTGGGTTCTTTGCATGTTAGTGGAGATTTGAGCCTTCTCTAAATCATTGAAGAGCTGTAAATATTGACTGGAGAGTCCAGCAGTCTCTATTTTAAGCACAAATAGAACTCTGCTGATTCCTTGCTTAAACAAACATTTATTCTTATTATTTTTCTTGATTTTCTTATTCCTTATCATTAGCTGTTATATTATAGTCCATGACAAATCACTTTTTCCTACAATAGGAGAATACTTGCTCATTTGACACTTTAAAATCAATTATGTTCTTGTTTAGGACTGCTTAGAAATATCTATACAAGGTACAGGTCTTTTATTTATTTTTCATATATAGATTATACATATTTTCTTTTATAAAGAAGAAAGATTTGAAGGATAGTAGAAAGTAAGAGCATCTTCGTTTGTGAAGGGAAATTTAATGAGCATAAACAGGAGGAAAGAATAAAGCCTTGTAGATGTTAGTTCCAATATGGGCAAGCCACAGGTCAACTGAGACAGGCTATTATGAAAATAAATCATAAGGAAAGGGTAAAGTTTAAATCATAGGGACAGATGTGTAATGTATTAAATGAGGGATGTATAAGAGTTAAGAAATTTACACAAGATTGTGGAAATTTAAAAAAACCATAGCAAGCTCATCAGCACAATATATTCATTTAAACCAGACAAATACCATACTGTGTAATATCACTAAGGGCCTCATTTTCCAATATCACATGGGATACCAAAAAGGGGTGTTACCTTATGCTAATAAGCATGTGTATTGCAAATTGCGATAACAGATATGCAGCATGCTCTTAGCACAAGTTGCGCTATATCATGGTGTTTCTAGACAGCCTGTTTCAGGAGAGAGAGAGAGAGAGAGCAAGCCTTGCTATAGTACCTCCTCCCTAGACAGGTATTTGTATCCCTATGGTAGGCCCACCTAGTAACTCAAGGTGGGGATTAGGTATGAGTGTAGGGGGTTGGGGGCCACTTTGACATTCTACGTGATACCTACGAACAGAACCAGTGGTCTCTTGTGAAGATTTGATGGCCTTCGGAATGAGGAAACTCACTCCAAGATGAGATTTGGGCAATGTTCTCTCAACCTAGCTTGATGGACTCTCTACCTGGGCAACAACACGTAGAATGTCAAAGTGGCCCCCAACCCCCTACACTCATAACTAATCCCCACCTCGAGTTACTAGGTGGGCCTCCCATAGGGATACAAATACCTGTCTAGGGAGGAGGTACTATAGCAAGGCGCTCTCTCTCTCACTGGTCTATAGTTTCCAGGATTGCCCCTAGAGCCCTTTTTAAATATTGGGGTTACATTGGCTACCCTCCAGTCTTCAGGTACAATGGATGATTTTTAGGGATGTGCACCCGTTTTCCACGTATTTGTAATCCGCAACTTATTTTTTGCTATCTGTTAAATACGTGGGGAGGCGAAACACATTGCGACTCCCCATGTATTAAACAGATTTCTGTTTTATTCGGCCTCCTAAATAAAAATTTAACCCCCCCCCACCCTCCTGACCCCCCCCAAGACTTACCAGCGAGGAGTCCAGAAGCCATCCCTGCACTCGTTTGCTGGTTCATTATGGCGCCGATAGCCTGTGTCACAGGGGCTACCGGTGCCATTGGTCAGCCCCTGTCACATGGTCACCGGTGCCATCTTGTGCTCCTACCATGTGACAGGGGCTGACCAATGTCACCGGTAGTCCCTGTGACATAGTATGGACAAAGTCTATCGGCGCCATTTTGAGTCCTGGCATCGGACGGCCGGCGTGCAGGAGGTCGCTCCGGGACCCCCGTTGGACCCACAGGGACTTTTGGCCAGCTTGGAGGGGCCTCCTGACCCCCACAAGACTTGCCAAAAGTCCAGCAGGGGTCCGGGAGCGACCTCCTGCACGCAGGCCGTCCGATGCCAATACTCAAATTGGCGCCAATCGCTTTTGCCCTCACTATGTCACACATAGTGAGGGTAAAGGCGATCGGCGCCATTTTGAGTATTGGCATTGGACGGCAATTTTGAGTCAGAAAATATGTTATTAAATATGAAACTGTGTTTATTGGTAACTACCTATATTCAGTGTAGTCAGTAATCAATAGGTCATAATAGAAACATAAACATTGATTCTCATATGCTTTTTTTCCCCTAAGGCCCAGCATTAGACAACAGCCTCTCTTGGATATCTTCCAACCCCCTCCCCAGGCCTTGAAAATGTTGCAGAGGAAATGCAAAAAAGAAAAAGATCTTGTTAACTGTTATCTCTATGACTGGTTGTAAAGAGGGCCTCTTTAAGGGAGGAGGTTTAACAACCTCAGACAAACTTTTGATTAGTCACCTGGTTTCTTCGGAAAGCTCAGAAATCTGAATTTTTATCTCTGTGCCCTTACAGGATTGTTTTTCTAAAGAACAGACCACATTCCAGTCAGGACACCTGGGGTCCTTGGAAAGACCGGAATACGTTGTTTCTTATCTCTGCTGAGTTAGAAAAAACAGGAGAGTTCACTGCTTGGCTCTGCCTGTTTAAAGAAAAAGTCAGGAAACACTTTAATTAGTTGAGTTGCCTCCTTAGCTTCATATCTTTGCTGAAGCAGAAAAAAAAACATTTTAATGAACTTGAAACTTTAAGTTTCAGACCCCTCTGTTAGAAAGGGGGGAAGATTAGTGAAATCTTGAAAGAAAATAAACAGATTAGCCCCAACCTGTGGTTTTATTTTGGTTATAAAATTGATGGCGAACAAAGAAACAGGACCTGTTGCCACGTGCACTTTTCAGAGAGACAGACAAGTAAAATTTAATAGCTTCATTGATTTGGTAAGACAATTTATATTTCTGGCATATAAGAACCTTCTTAAATTACGTACTAATATTTCTAAATTAATACTGAGCAAGATATGTATTGGGGATGCATTGATTTTATAAGAGATGTCTCTTGTGGATGTTTACTTGATTTCAATTCTATCCATCACAGCTGTGACAGTATTCACATTAATAATCATTTACTGCTTGATTAGATTAAGATTTAAACATGGAAATGTCTTTTAGAATCGTTTAGAGGTTTTAAGATTTGATATTTCTTCTTTTTATCTGGAATAAAAAGAGGTATTTTAACTACATTCAGTCTGGTTTATTTCTCTGCATGTTATGTTACTTAGGTTACCTTTTATAAACCCAGCTACACTAACCACATCCTCTGGCAACAAATTCCAGAGATTAATTGTGCATTGAGAGAAAAATAATTTTCTCCAATTAGTTTTAAATGTGCTACTTGCTAACTTCATGGAGTGCCCCTTAGTCCTTCAATTATCCGAAAGTGTAAATAACCATTTCACATCTACCTTTTCTAGACCTCCCATGATTTTAAAGAAATATATCATATCCCCTCAAAGCCATCTCTTCTCCAAGCTGAACAGCCCTAACCTCTTCAGCCTATCCTCATAGGGGAGCTGTTCCATCCCCTTTATCATTTTGGTTGCCCTTCTCTGTACCTTCTCCACTGCAACTATATATTTTTTTGCAATGCGGTGACCAGAACTGTACACAGTACTCAAGGTGTACTCTCACAATGGAGCAATATAGAGGCATTATTATATTTTCCATTTTATTCACCATTCCCTTCCTAATAATTCCTCATATTCTGTGTGCTCTTTTGACTGCTGCAGCACACTGAGCTGATGATTTCAATATATTATCCACTATGATGCCTAGATCTTTTTCCTGGGTGGTAACTACTAATATGGAACCTAACATTGTGTAACTACAGTATAGGTTATTTTCCTACATGCATCAGTTTGCACTTGTCCACATTAAATTTCATCTGCCTTTTGGATGCCCAATCTTCCAGTCTTACAAGGTTTTTCTGCAATTTATCACAGTCTGCTTGTGATTTAACTACGCTGAATAATTTTGTATCAAATGCAAATTTGATAACCTCACTCATCACATTCCTTTCCAGATAATTTATAAATATATTGAAAACAACCAGTTGAAGTACATATCCCTGAGGCACTCCATTGTTTACCCTTTGAAGAACTTAAGAACATGCCATACTTGGTTAGACCAAGGGTTCATCAAGCCCAACATCCTGTTTTCAACAGTGGCCAATTCAAGCCATAAGAACCTGTCAAGAACTCAAAAACCAAGTCTATTCCATGTTACTGTTGCTAGTAATAGCAGTGGCCATTTTCTAAGTCAACTTAATTAATAGCAGGTAATGGACTTCTCCTCCAAGAACTTATCCAATCCTTTTTTAAAAACAGCTACACTAACTGCACTAACCACATCTTCTGGCAACAAATTCCAGAGTTTAATTGTGCGTTGAGTGAAAAAGAACTTTCTCCAATTAGTTTTAAATGTGCCACATGCTAACTTCATGGGGTGCCCCCTAGTCTTTCTATTATTTGAAAGAGTAAATAACTGATTCACATTTACCTGTCTACACCTCTCAAGATTTTAAACACCTCTATCATATCCCCCTCAGCCGTCTCTTCTCCAAGCTGAAAAGTCCTAACCTCTTTAGTCTTTCCTCATAGGGGAGCTGTTCTATTGCCTTTATCATTTAGAATGCTCTTCTCTGTACCTTCTCCATCACAACTATATTTTTTTTGAGATGCGGCAACCAGAATTGTACACAGTATTCAAGGTGCAGTCTCACCATGGAGCAATACAGAGGCATTATGACATTTTCCGTTTTATTCACCATTCCCTTCCTAATAATTCCTAACATTCTGTTTGCTTTTTTGACTGCCATAGCACACTGAACTGATGATTTCAATATGTTATCCACTATGATGCCTAGATCTCTTTCTTGGGTGGTAGCTCTTAATATGGAACCTAACATTGTGTAACTATAGCATGGGTTATTTTTCCCTATATGCATCACCTTGCACTTATCCACATTAAATTTCATCTGCCATTTCGATGCCCAATTTTCCAGTCTCACAAGGTCTTCCTGCAATTTATCACAATATGCTTGTGATTTAACTACTCTGAATACTTTTGTATCATCTGCAAATTTGATTACCTCACTCATATTTCTTTCCAGATCATTTATAAATATATTGAAAAGTACTGGTCCCAATACAGATCCCTGAGGCATTCCACTGCCCACTCCCTTCCACTGAGAAAATTGTCCATTTAATCCTAATCTCTGTTTCCTGTCTTTTCGCCAGTTTGTAATCCACGAAAGGACATCACCATCTATCCCATGACTTTTTACTTTTCCTGGAAGCCTCTCATGAGGAACTTTGTCAAATGCCTTCTGACAATCCAAATACTCTACATTTACCAGTTCACCTTTATCTACATGTTTATTAACTCCTTCAAAAAAGTGAAGTAAATTTGTGAGGCAAGACTTGCCTTGGGTAAAGCCATGCTGACTTTCTTCCATTAAACAATGTCTTTCTATATGTTCTGTTATTTTAATATTTAGAACACTTTCCACTATTTTTCCTGGCACAGAAGTCAGGCCAACTGGTCTGTAGTTTCTTGGATCACCCATGGAGCCCTTTTTATATACTGGGGTTATATTAGCCCCCCACCAGTCTTCAGGTACAATGGATGATTTTAATGATAGGTTACACATTTTTACTAATAGGTCTGAAATTTCATTTTTTAATTCCTTCAGAACCCTGGGGTGTATACCAACTGGTCCAGGTGATTTACTACTCTTCAGTTTTCCAATCAGGCCTACCACATCTTCTAGGTTCACCATGATTTGGTTCAGTCCATCTGAATCATTACCTATGAAAACCTTCTCCAGTACGGGTAGCTCCCCAACATCCTCTTCAGCAAATACTGAATGAAAGAAATCATTTAATCTTTCTATGATGGCCTTATCTTCTCTAAGTGACCTGTTAACCCGTCGATCATCTAACGGTCCAACTGACTCCCTCACAGGCTTTCTGCTCTGGATATATTTTAAAAAGTTGTTACTGTGAGTTTTTGCCTCTATGTCCAACTTCTTTTCAAATTCTCTCTTAGCCTGTCCTATCAATGTCTTATATTTAACTTGCCAAAACTTATGCATTATGGGCCGGATTTTCAAAACGTTACATGTGTAACTGATTCTGCACGCACCGAACCTAATTTCAAAAGGCCCAGCAGCGCACATAAAGCCCCGGGATATGCGTAAGTCCCGGGGCTTGCAAAAAGGGGCATGGAGGGGGCAGGGCATGGCGGTCCATGGCAGTCCCAGGTGGGGTTGGGGCGGGGTCAGTGGCTTCTGACACAGCGGCCGTTTGCCGCTGTGTCAGAAATTGTGTGCTGGAAATCTGCCAGAGGCAGGCGCAATAGGTAAAACAAAATTTTTTTGGGGGGGTTAGAGTAGGGCTGGGGGGAAAGGTTAGGGTAAGGGGTCAGATTAGGGGGAAGGGAATGGGGGATGGCTGCGTGGCTTGGCGCACAAAGTGCACAATTGTGCACCCCCTTGCATGCGCCGATCCTGGATTTTATTACTGGCAGCCGACGACGAGATCGCTCCCGGACCCCCGCTGGACCCCCAGGGACTTTTGGCAAGTCTTGGGGGGTCAGGAGGCCCCCAAGCTGGCCAAAATTCCCTGGGGGTCCAGCGGGGGTCCTGGAGCGATCTCCTGCCCTCGGGCCGTCGGCTGCCAGTAATCAAAATGACACCGATAGCCTTTGCCCATACTATGTCACAGGGGCTACCGGTGCCATTGGTCAGCCCCTGTCACATGGTCGGAGCACAAGGTGGCACCGATGGCCATGTGACAGGGGCTGAACAATGGCACCGGTAGCCCCTGTGACATAGTAGGTCAGAGGCTATCGGCACCATTTTGAGCGAGGCAGGTACACCGGGCACGGAGGGACAAATCACTCACGAGACCTCGCTGGACCGCTAGGGATGTTGGTAAGTCTTGGGGAGGGATTGGGATTGTGTGTGTGTGTGTGTGTGGGGGGGGGGGGGGTTGTATTTAATGTTTTGTAGTAAGTTTTAATGCTTGGGATGGGGTTTTTTTATCTTTGTTTTCCCGTGTTGTTTTTTGGGCTGGTTTCGGTTTTCCCCATTTAGTTTTTCCAAAAAACTAACCGAGGAAAACCAAACTTTACCTCGAAGTGTCCGACTCAAAAAACGACCCGGTAGTAAAAAACGAAGCTCATTTCTACAGTAGTATACTCCTCTCACTATAGTCTTCCCCAACACACAAGGGATTTCTACCCATAGAGATTCAATTGTGCATTTAGTCTCATGCAGGATATTTATCCTGTTGGACTCTATGCCATCCCGGACATTAAGCGCCACACCGCCTCCCGGGTGCTCCTCTCTGTCATTGCGGTATAATTTGTACCCCGGTATAGCACTGTCCCATTGGTTATCCTCCTTCCACCATGTCTCTGAGATGCCAATTAAGTCCATGTCATCATTCACTGCTATACATTCTAATTCTCTCATCTTTCTTCTTAGACTTCTGGCATTAGCATACAAACATTTCAAAGTTTGTTTTTTGTTTGTATTTTCATTCTGCTTTTTAATTGATAGGGATAAGTTAGAATTTTTTAGCTCAGGTGAGTTTTTAGTTACAGGCACTTGTTCTACTTTTCTTATTATTGGAACCTCACTGTCAAGATGCCCTAACTCTAATGCATCATTAGTATTCTTTGAATATACCTCCCTCCGAACCATGTGCTGCTAAGCGACCATTGGCTTTCCCCTTTGTTCTAGTTTAAAAACTGCTATATCTCCTTTTTAAAGATTAGCACCAGCAGTCTGGTTCCATCCTGGTTAAGGTGGAGCCCATAAAGAGACTCCTCCTTCCCCAAAAGGGAAAAACAAACAGTCTAACTTAAGCTAGTCAGAGTGACTCACTGCTCTCTTGATTAACAAATGTTGGTTCCTAATCAAACCAAATCACACTAACTTAATACCTTTCCAAGGTAAGTAACTGAACTGAACGTTTCAACCTTTTTACTTAGGTATACACTGCTCCTAGCTTATTTCTAGCTTCTGGCCGTTTTGGTTTTTTTTAATATGCAAACACCCTAACTACTGCTTATTAGTTGCCTTACTGACTGACTATTTAAAAATACAAACAGTCTAACTTCTGTTTATTCGCTGCCTTACTGACTTTTAAAAGCACAAGCATACAAACACACTAAATAATATTCACAGATAGTTAACTTTGCCCCAATACTTTTAAAAAAGAAAATTTCCCAAGCAAAAACTTACTGATTCCTTTCAGCCGCCAGCAAGGTGATCCTCTCCTCTCAGTGCTCCCACTGGAATTCCACTGAAAAATTTGACCATTTAATCCTACTCTCTCTTTTCTGCCTTTTAACCAGTTTGTAATGCATGAAAGGACATCACCACCTTTTCTATGATTTTTTAGTTTTCTTAGAAGCCTCTCATGAAGGACTTTGTCAAACATCTTCTGAAAATCCAAATACACTACATCTACTGGTTCACCTTTTTCCACATGTTATTAGCTCTTTCAAAAAAATGAAGCAGATTTCTGAGGTAAGACTTCCCTTGGGTAAATCCATGTTGACTGTGTTCCATTAAATCATGTATTTCTAGGAAATAATACCTGTGATTACTAAAGCTTTCTTTGTATCTAGGAAATATTTGCCTTTAAATGGAGTAGAAGCACAGGAACAATGATCAATGAATATTTCTGAAATGATAGAGATGTCTTTGCAGACAGAAATTCAAATGAGGGGTATCTTACTAGTCTCATTTGCATTTGAGCAGGATTGTTCGTCCTACACAGGAGCGCAGGAAAAAGTTCCTTCAAATGAGATCTGAGGTGACAACCTTGAGCCAGAACAACTGAGGAGTTTTTTAGATGGGAAAGGTTGAAGTGTGAAACTAGTAAAAGTAGGGGGATGGCATCTCATGTGATGGTTTATTCCTTAAATTGAGTTAGAATGATGAGCTCCTATATTTTATTTTGAATTACATTTTGGCTCCCAATATTTCCTTTTGTAATTAGAAATTTGGTACGCAATCTGAATATATATTTAATATGTTGCTTTTGTTGATAATGAGGAGGAGGAATAGCCTAGTGGTTAGAGCAGTGGGCTCTCTACCTGGGTAACATCAAGCTAGGTGGAGAGAACATTGCCCAAATCTCATCTTTGGGTGAGTTTCCTCTCTCCATAGGTCATCAAATCTTTACAAGAGACCACTGTTCTGTTCGTACGTCTCACCTACACTAATAGCTAAACCTCACCTCGAGTTACTAGGTGGGCCACCTATAGGGATACAAATACCTATCTAGGGAGAGAACATTATGGCTTCTCTCTCTCTCTCTCTCTCTCCCCATCATGAAATGCACTAAAACCTTACTGCTATTGCACAGCTTAACGCTACTGAAAAAGGTTTAGTTAAAATTGGCATTAAGTCTGTGCAATAGCACTTCACAGACTGGCAAACACACAGTAAGCCTGCCATTCTTCCCTCCTCACATTTTTCCTCTACTTCAGGGCTGTCTTCTAGATTCTAAGATGACATGGAAGAGAGCAGACCATAACACTGCCTGTCTGTTGATTGTCCCTTGAAAATTAGAGAAATCACAGAGGTGGCTTGTCAACATTCCCAATATAATTAGGGATGTCACAGAGGTCCCCAACTTGGCATACAGTTATACAGCAAGCCCAACAGCCTAGCCTTCCCTCCTTCTGGTTTGCCTCTACCCCAGTGGTGCCTTCTGGATTCCAAGATAACAAAAAGGGTGACCTGACCAGGCAGACTGCCACATAGCCAGCCTAACAGCCTTCATTCCTCCTCCTCCAGGTCTACCAGCTCTAAGCAGTGGATAATGGAATCTGAAAAGTCACAGAAAGGTAGCCAACTCGCATCTATCCGGTTTGCCTTCACTTCTCAAAGTCTGTCTGTTCCCAGTAGTGCCTTCTGGATTCTGAGATGACCCAGAGGGTGGCCGTCAGGCAGACTGCTGCACTACAGGCCTGCCAGTTTTCCCTTTTCAAGTTCCTTTTTCAAGATTTGCCAACTCCATGCACTCCCTTCTCAAATCTAAGAAGTTGCAGGAGGTGCTGCAACAGGGTAGACCACCCGCCTATAACTAGCCGGTTCACTTTCCCTCCTCAAGGCCTGCCTACTCCCAGCAGTGCCTTCTGGAACAGCACCTTCTAGAATATGAGCTTTCATATTAGGGTGTCCTGACCAGGCAGACCTCCTGCTGGCCTTTCCTCGTTCCTCAAGATTAGGTGTTGCAGAAGGCAACTTTTCAGAATGCCACAGACAGCAAGACTGCCAACCATTCCTCTTCCAGGCCTTCCTCTGCCCCAGCAGTGTCTTCTGGTGGAAAACAAAGTCTCTACAATGTAAGCTTTCACCAAACAATCCAGCTAATCTTCCCTGCATCATCAGTGAAACAAACTCACTAGCCTCAGATGATCTGAAAAGATTACAAGCAAGTGCCATGAGATGAGCAGACTAGAAGCAGTACAGCAACGGCCATTCCAATACAAAATGCCTGCTCCATGTGGCATGGCTGTGTGCCATAGTATGGGCTAGAAAACCAAGTGAGATGTTTTAAAATGTATGTAAGACATATGAGTGATAACTTGGCTTGAGCAGTTAGCCCTGACCAGCTCACCACATACATGCCCGCAGTGCCATTGATATAATTTCTGGAGCCATAATAGAGTAAAAAAGACCAATGGAAAAGCATAATTCAGAGGAAGCCATGGGCAACTAGGTACTAGATAGCCTTTTGACAAAGGGGTCACTATAGTTAAGAGAAACCTGGAAGCAGTGCGGCCCTTCTGCCTGCTGGGGACCTCAGTGGGCTGCAATCTCTGCTGTACTGGCTTATAGGGATGTGAATCGTTTTTTGACGATTTAAAATATCGTCCGATATATTTTAAATTGTCAAAAATCGTTAGAGGCGATATATAATAGGAATTCCCCCGATTTATCGTCAAAAATCGTAAATTGGGAGAAGGGGGAGGGCGGGAAAAATTGGCACACTAAAACCACCCTAAAACCCACCCCGACCCTTTAAAATAAATCCCCCAGCCTCCCGAACCCCCCAAAAATGTCTTAAATTACCTGGGGTCCAGTGGGGGGGGGGTCCCGGTGTGATCTTCCACTCTCGGGCCATGGGTGCATTGATAGAAATGGTGCCGGCGCTACCTTTGCCCTGTCATATGACAGGGCAAAGGTAGCGCCGGCGCCATTTTGGTTCCTGTCCCCCGATGTCACGAGCGTAGGAGATCGCTCCTGGACCCCCGCTGGACCCCCAGGGACTTTTGGCCAGCTTGGGGGGGGCCTCCTGATCCCCACAAGACTTGCCAAAAGTCCAGCAGGGGTCCGGGAACGACCTCCTGCACTCGAATCGTGTTGCCGTATTGCAAAATGGTGCCGGCCATACGGCCATATGGCTGGCGCCATTTTACAATACGGCAATATGGCCATACGGCCGGCGCCATTTTGCAATCCGTATTGCAAAATGGCGCCGGCTGTATGGCCATTTTGCAATACGGCAACACGATTCGAGTGCAGGAGGTCGTTCCCAGACCCCTGCTGGACTTTTGGCAAGTCTTGTGGGGGTCAGGAGGCCCCCCAAGCTGGCCAAAAGTCCCTGGGGGTCCACTGGGGGTCCGGGAGCGATCTCCTATGCCCGTGACGTCGGGGGACAGGAACCAAAATGGCGCCGGCGCCATTTCTATCAACACACCCGTGGCCCGAGAGTGGAAGATCACACTGGGACCCCCCCACTGGACCACAGGTAATTTAAGACATTTTGGGGGGGTTTGGGAGGGTGGGGGATTTATTTTAAACGGTCGGGGTGGGTTTTAGGGTGGTTTTAGTGTGCCAGTTTTCCCGCCCTCCCCCGATTTACGATTTACACGATATTTAAAAAAACAAAACCACAAAGATCCGATTTCCTCCCCCCCCAGCCAAAATCGATCGTTAAGACGATCGATCACACGATTCACATCTCTACTGGCTTATGCCTCAATGCATCAACATGGCCACCCTCATAAGAGTCCTTCTTATGTACTGCTCTCTACGTCAGCTCTGAGTCCTTCCTTGTTATGGCCCATGTTCTTGCTGAGCCTTAACCTTGTTGTTGCTTTATACTTGGCCTTCCTGCTTTTGAATTTGCTTTATGTTTGTTGCCTAGGCCCCAATATAGTCATCTTTTCCTGTATGTGTTTATATTGTTTGTTTGTTTATTTTAGATTTAATTTCCTGGTTTTTTCTTTGTACTAATCCAGTACTGTTAGTACTGGGTTAGTACATTGCAACCAGTTAGTACTGGTTGCAATGTAAACCGGAGTGATAATTAACTCTGTTATTTGAACTTCGGTATAGAAAAGTTATAAATAAATAAATAAATAAATACTGTCACAACCTGTTTGTCTGTCCTGTTTTGTGGGGCACTCCCTTATCCTATCTTGTATTTCTTTGTGGGCCAAGGGCCAGGTGTCGAGACCTGACCTCCAGGCTGAGCCGCAAGATCAAATCTCAGCCTGATCTCTAGTCTAAGCTAAGGCTGAGATGTTGAGTCCAGACCTCCAAGCCTGTGCCTTGTATAGCCAAGGCTGAAGTCATGGCTTCCTATCGTTACCTAGGCCTATGAAATTCTGAGACTTTGGGATCAGCCTGATCTGATGCCTAGGCTCAGACCAGATCCTCAGCCTTGTGAATGCTTAGGCCATGGTAGGTCACTGCAAACTCATCCTAGACCCCATGCAAGGCTCCAACTTGGGCTGAGGCCTAGGCCATGTCTGTAGATCCTCTCAGATTGGATAAGTGTGGGCCAGGGAGAATTCTGGCCCCAAATTTCCAGGAGGAGTTTTGGGTGGAGGGATTAGGAGGCCCTTCGAGGCCTCTATTTTTTCTTCGTGCTTTGGATTTTTTTTTCAATGTTTTTTTAACTTTTTCTTTTTAAAATAAAGAAACAAAATAAACATTGCACAAAACAAAATGCAAGGAAAAAAGTCCACCAAAAAATGAAACAAAACAAAAGAAAATTTCCCCCTTCTCACCCTTAGTATCCATATATATATTGGGCTTGGTAGTGTGTCCGTCAGTGATCGCGGATGTTCTTCAGCCCGCCAATAGATGGCACTATAACTACCAACCCCGATATATTATGGAACGATCTTGGGGCGCAAACACGCTGCAACACCAAGGACAAGAGGTACTCCGGGGGAAATTCTGCTGCGGCCATTGCGGGACAGGATAAAAATTGCTGTGGAGACCCTGGCATGCCACGAATGGAGAGCATCCTGCGGCACACGTTCCATTTGCAGTGAACATGAAGGCCCGGTGCGCCCTTCGCGGAGAAAAGGGAAGGCCCCCGTGTGCTGCGATCGGCACCCCCGAGCCTTCATCTTCGCCGTGAAGGAACCGTGTGCCGCTGGACGCGCTCTGTTTGCGGCATGCCATGATTTCCATTGCTATTTTCTGCTGAATGTGAACATGGAAGGCCCCGCTGGCCTTTTATCTTCACCGCCAATGGCACAGCTCCCGTGACATGATGGTGACAATGTGTGTCGGGGAGGGGAGGGTGGGAGAGAGCAAGAGGGTGTCAGAGAGAGCATGGGGGGATGCCGGTGATAGACAATGTATGTGTGAGAGAGGGGGGTGACAGAGAGCATGGTTGGTAAGGGGGGGGTGTGACAGACAGCATGGGAGGTGAGAGGGTGGGTGGAGGGATGTTTGAGTGTGGGTTTCTGAAAGAGGGAGCCTATATGACAGGAAGGGAATGCCAGTGACAGAGAATGTGTGTTGGGGAGGGGAGGGAGGGAGAGAGCAAGAGGGTATGAGAGACAGCATGGGGGAGGGGATACCAATGAGACAGAATGTGTGTGTGAGAGAGGGGGGATGACAGAAAGCATGGTTGGTAACAGGGGGGGTGGGGAGGGTGTGACAGAGAGCATACAAGAGCATATGTGCCAATAAAAAGGTTCACTGCCTGGGCATAGAACGGGTACAGTTGCTAGTTCATCATTATCCATGAAGATGCATATTGATACTGCAGTGTAATCAGGCTTTTACCATTTATGGAACACCCATTATCTCCATCATTACCTAGAAACGGATGATTTTTGAACCTAAATTCTAACATTTCTCACCACTGAGATTGATTATTGTAATTCCCTTCTAAAAGGATTACCAAAATACCAACTTCATAGATTGCAAATGATACAAAATGCTGAAACCAGTTAATCATGGGATCATATTCAATCAGTGACCAAGTCCCTTCATTGTTTACTTGTGTCAAACAGAGTAGATTTTAAATTGCTATGTATAATTTTTATTTTATTTTTATGCAATTTTACAATAATTTCAAGATCAAACTTGAACAGGAAAATTAGAGAGTGTATCACAAACAAAATCATTATGAAACTTAAATTATACAATCAAGAAATAAAACAATTATCAGACTCTCTTAATTCAAGTCCTCAAATGGGGGGGGGGGGGGCAGATTCTCTCCACCTAAAGAAATAGAAAATTATCTATAAAGAAAATTTCCAGACAATTAAACAGCAACAATTACATTCTATGAGAGACCAGGAGTCTCTATAGAGGGTATTACAGGAGTCACAGATGTTATCGGAATTTTCCCAATTAAGAATTGAGTTAATTGTGGAGGATCAAAGAAAACATACGTGTTTTCTAAATATTTAACGACACATTTACATGGAAATTGCTATGTATAATTTTTTTTGTTTTCTACATTATAATGCTCTTTTGTGTTTAATGGACATAATATGTTCCTATCAGTCAACCCGTGTACTCTGATCAACACAGAAAGCCTTATATACAGTTCCAGTTGTTAAATTGACTAAAACTAAACAATGAACATTTTCCTGTACAGATCCAAGTTTATGGAATGCAATAGCTTTAGACCTCAGACTAACAGAGGATTATTCTGCATTCAGCAAGTTATGCATAACTTGGCTGTTCTCCAAAGCTTTGGCTTGATGTACTATGTATTGTTTGTCTGTTTTCATGGCTTTGTTTATGTTTATTTTGAACACTGCCGTATAGCCTTGTTGGAAGAGGCAGTTTACAAATATGAAGATTTTTTTTAACATATGTCTGTTACTCTGAAAAAAAAGCTATGTAACCTCTCCAATGCTAAGCTGATCTGATAGCTCAGAAAGACAAATTAGCAAAAGAAAAGATGAGACAGTTTGAAATGGCTCCCTATCTACCCAAAATAGCCACGACTTTTGCCAGCTTTATTAGACTAGCAAATGAAAATAAAATATAAAATAAAAATACATTTACATCATACACTTATCAGTTCATGATTGCAAACAACTTCTTACCAACTATGTCCCAACAATATTCCAGAGTCCCCTCACTCCTAGCAGAATAATTCATTAACAATTTTATTTTTTATCATATTTTATTGTACCTTTTAGATATTTTAATATGATTTTGTAACATGTAAACCGTTGTGATGTATATTATGAATGACGGTATACAAGAATCTTTAAATAAATAAATAAAAATATTAATTCAAATATTGTTGCACTACTTGAGCTCTGTTGGATATTGTACTTATAGGAAACCCTATTCCTATGCTCACCTGCCTCTTCTGCTTATACACAGGGGCCTCAGCTTGTCATGGAAGATGACAGTGGACAGACATATTGTCCAGCTTGTAGCTCACAACAAAGTATTTGCTCAATTTGTTAGAAATTAGAAAAAGGAAGCCTTCAGCATGGTCCAGAATACAAAACTCAGTTTTCAAGAATTCAAAGTTCTGATCTATAATTTTCCTAATGAAGTAATATATTTGGTTATATCACTAGTCTAAGGTAAAGGAGAAATGGAGGAATAGGGAGTACATTCAGGGTCATGGGATAGTTATTACATAGCATATTTCAACTGTGCTAACTGAGCTATAAAACATGTAGTCAATTTACATAGTTCTTTTGCACTATCCCTGCAGATATATTCCATACTATAAATTAGTAGGGATCATGTGATATTGCTTATTGCCTGAGTGAATGTGACACGACTTTATCAACTTCACAAAGGATCCCATTTCTGCTGCTTCTATATTTGGACCCCACTAATATGATTGCATATACTAGAGTAAAATTAATATCCATTTAGATACAAAGCTGTAAGTATTTCCTACAGTGTTGCTTTCCATTTTTATTTTATATTTTGCATTGTTGTAGAAATCTGAGTTGATTTCTTCATGATAATTTTTTTGCTTTCAATCAAAATGTGACATGCTAGTTATCTGGAAAAACTACCAACTGTAGGAGAAACCAGAACAGTAAGTCCATACGTTTTAAGACAGGAAATGCCATGATGCAGGGATTTTTAAGGCTATGTATGTATTTATATTAGTGCTTCTTGGTGATCAAAGCAGAGGCAGGGTCTTGTTGAGCAGCAGGGTTATAATTGATAGAGATGTGAATCGGAACCGGAATTGGTTCCGATTCCGATTCACATGTGGGTTTTTTTTTTTCATCAGGCCCAATCGCGGTTTTGTTTATCGGCTGCGCCCGAGCCGATAAACAAAAAAAACACCCCAACCCTTTAAAACGAATACCTTAGCTTCCCCCACCCTCCCGACCCCCCAAAAAACATTTTACAGGTACCTGGTGGTCCAGTGGGGGTCCCTGGAGCGATCTCCCACTCCTGGGCCATCGGCTGCCACTAATCAAAATGCCGCCGATGGCCCTTTGCCCTTACCATGTGACAGGGTATCCATGCCATTGACCGGACCCTGTCACATGGTAGGAGCACTGGATGGCCCACGCCATCTTGTGCTCCTACCATGTGACAGGGGCTGACCAATGGCACCGGTAGCCCCTGTGACATATTAAGGGCAAAGGCTATTAGTGCCATTTTGATTACTGGCAACAGATGGCCCGAGTACAGGAGATCGCTCCCGGACCCCCGCTGGACCACCAGAGGCTTTTGGCAAGTCTTAGAGGACCCTCCTGACCCCCACAAGACTTGCCAAAAGTCCAGCGGGGGTCCGGGAGCGACCTCCTGCACTCGGACCGTCAGCTGCCAGTATTCAAAATGGTGCCGATAGCCTTTGCCCTTACTATGTCACAGGTGCTACTGGTGCCATTTGTCAGCCCCTGTCACATGGTAGGAGCACAAGATGGCGCCAGCCATCCAGTGCTCCTACCATGTGACAGGGTCCGGCCAATGGCATGGATACCCTGTCACATGGTAAGGGCAAAGGGCCATCGGCGCCATTTTGATTAGTGGCAGCCGATGGCCCGGGAGCGGGAGATCACTCCAGGGACCCCCACTGGACCACCAGGTACCCGTAAAATGTTTTTTTTTTTGGGGGGGGGTCGAGAGGGTGGGGGAAGCTAAGGTATTAGTTTTAAAGGGTTGGGTGGGTTTAGGGGTTATTTTTATGTGCCATTTTTCCCGCCCTCCCCCAAAATAAGAGAACCCCCACGATCAATATCGTGGGGTTTTCCTATCGTTTTGGGGGAGCCCCCAATTTGACGATTTTGAAAATATCGTCCGATATTTTCAATTGTCCGAAGCCCGATTCACATCCCTAATAATTGAGCCTGTCATGGCAGGAGGAAATTGACAGAGCATGTATGCACTCCCTCATGATCATTTTCTGAGCTTTCTTGCCTCCTTCAGCCTGTTATGCAGCTGGGCCAGCCACTTTCCCTCTTTCAGGGGCAGCTCCTTCCTAAGGTTGCCAATCTATATAGAGAAAAAGGAATAAAAAAATATAGGTTCATTTTTGCTAGTTCCATGACCTTATAATAGCTTCCTTTCACAAAACAAACTTTTGCCTATTTCATAGTCTACTATGTCATTGTCATCTATATATGTAGAACAGCACTAATGGAACTTTCATGTCCCCAGCCCCCATTCTCTCATCCACTTACCTATTCCCTATCCCCCATCTATCCCCACCCCACCCAGCATTCACCATTATATCACCTTACAAATCACCAACTCTCATCTATAGTCCTTACCTATCCCCACCCCCAAACCCACACCCTAGCCACCCCTCACCACTACATCCCTTTATTTATTCTCAACCGATCTCTCACGTAACCCTTGCCATTTACACATTGGTATGTAGGAAAATCTAGTGTGGATAACCTTACAGTAGAATATCAGATTCAGCCAATAACTTTAGGATACAAATTCATTAGTTTTATGAAGCAGATAGACATTTTTGTGAGGTAGTCAATTAATTTATTAGCCATACAAGATAAAAACAAGAGTAATATGGTACAACCATTTTTTTTCTTTGATTTTGTTACAGTTTTGGCTTTATAGTGCAAGCACTGTCATGTAAGACAATCAGAATTTATAAGCGTTACCTAAGCTCAACTGTGCACTTAGAAATTACACAAATGCTGCACTAAACTGGCCCTGCTAAAAAGTAATTAGTCATGTGTTCTCACCCTCCAAAATACTGCACAAGTCCAAGGTCACTCCTATAGTAGGACGCTGTCTCAACACCAAGGGTTAACACATCAAAACCCCTTTTGGTGGATGATGGATAAAATCCAAAATGTCTTGCAAATGTCTCCGTGAGATATGACAGCAGAAAAAGGACAATATTCACTAATAGGTGAAAAGTCCTTCAAGGGAATAATTTCAGTTACATTCATGTTACTGATCAGCTGTGCAGAGTAAGAACTGTTAGGTTTCTTAGACCTAAGTGACAGTCTAACAGCCTACCTGAGTTAGGATTGCACCGAGGTTCGGCCGAGGTAACCAAGGCACGGGATCCGCACGTAGTCTGGGTCAGAGGCAGGTGGCAGGCAAGCAATCCAAAAGGCAGTCCGGGTCAGAGGCAGGGAGTGAACAAACAATCCAAAGGCAGTCTGAGTCAGAAGGAAGGAGCAAATCCAAATAAAGAGCACCAGCACAAACAAGCCAGTAGCCGAGGCATTGCTGGTGCTGAAACGCCAAGTTAAGTAATTATTTTTCCCGCGCTGGTGCAGGGCCTATCGGGAAACCTCAGCATGGGGAGAGGAGCTTCACAGGACTGATTCGTGCACCGCTGTGCTGCGGGCGGCCATCAAGCCGGCGGGTAGAGAGCGCAACGTGTCAGGAGGGATCTCCCGAACATGAGGTATGGTTCTGTGCCGTAACAGTTCCATAAGGTTTGAACATTGACCTGGATTGGATATTGCCACCTCTTATAGCACAGGATTGGTGCTATGCAAATGATGTCATCTAGGTCCCAATGCATACAAATATTCTCATATGCTCATTAGAGTCCATCAGGAAAACAGTTGTTAGAACAATCCCCATTTCATATCTGATCTTATGCTGGATAAAAACTTTTACCAAGGACATATTCTCAGTTCTTGTCTAAGGACAAGGAGGTGGTGGGAGGTGATGACAACTCTCTCATATGAAGAAGCAAACAGTCTTTTCTCCTCTATATGAAAAAAAGTCTCATATAAATTTGCCAAAATTATCACATGGATGCAAAACTGCATGTATGCATTGCTTTATGCCTGCACTTTTTACTCAGTCTGTCTGCATAACAGTAGGCCTAAAGTTCGTGATGCACATTCTGTTTAGGGTCACTGATGTTTACCTATCCTTACCTATCCTTTCCCCCACCACTCAATCTAACCCCCAACACCACAATCCCTTACTTATCCCTCACCTCTCCCCCCCCACTGCTCCATCCAACCTCAGCTCACCTCCCCACCCCAACCCATTACTCTCCCTCCTCCCTATTTCCCACTAACGGCCAAATTCAGTAAGGTTTTTCTCCCTTTGTGGGTCTATGAGAAAAATGCTTAGTGAATGAGGCTCTAAAGTAATTACCTCATGTGTGTAGGAGGCTCCAGTATTAAATTCCAATTGCAGTCCTTTTCAGGCCTGCCTCATTGTTTAGAGGTTCATCTGAACTGCCCTGTACTGGGAACATACATGCATGCAATCTGTATTTGAGAAGAAGTATGAGCACCCTTCCATGCAAACATTTACACAAATAGCAAATATATGCCCACATGTTTTGACCAATAGATACATGTATTTTACAATCTGAGCAGATTCAAAAATTACTATAGTAAATTTGTTTGTATCCATGAATGCATGTACATAGGACTGGCACAGAGCTGTTTGAAAGTTATCTTCACAATGTTTTTTATTTTTGCATTTTCTAGTATGATTTTAGAAACAGATAAATTTACTGGGAACCTTTTTCAGTTGAATTAAATGCATACACTTGTATAGCTGAAGAGACATCAGCATGGAAAGGCACAGAAAACAGATTAGAAGATGAAGGCAAAAAAAGAGGATGGGTGAGGGAGTTATAGGGAAAGTGGTGTTTTCCCTGTGTTTTATTTTTTGTGGTATGTTATTGGTTTGTAAGGATGTGAATCGTTTTTCAACGATTAAAATTATCGTCCGATAATGTTAATATCGTCTTAAATCGTTATAGAACACGATACAATAGAAATTCTAACGATTTATCGTTAAAAATCGTTAAATCGTGTTAGTGCGCACTAACGGGAGTTAGTGCGCACTAACTCCCAGTTAGTGCCCACTAACTCGATTTAGTGCGCACTAACTGAAAATGATACAAATAAACACTTTCCAGGTCACTGAAGGTCAGTTAGGAATGAATATGTGTTCCTATTGGCTGGCTGCCCTCTTATCTATTGATGTTACCAAGGTTACCACTGAGGTGATGGTTGGGGGGATGGGAAATGGAACTGGAAACTAACGAACACCAACAGAAAATGAAACAAAGTCTTCACACTTCCCAGGTCAGTAAAGGTCACTTAGGAATGAATATGTATTCCTATTGGCTGGCTGTGCTCTTATCTATTGATGTTACCAAGGCTAACACTGAGGTAATGGTTGGGGGGATGTGAAATGGAAACAGTTGGAAGCTTGACAAAAAAAGTAATGTAATGATCAGCACTCATGTGACTAGAACTTGTTTGTTTATTATTTTTGTTAGCAGGCACCTGAAATGCTAGTGCATGTTGAATTTGCCAATCACTGTGCATTTTAGAAAGGTGGTCCTGGCTGGAACTGTACACAGTTCTAATATATGTAATTGATTGTTGGTAAGTGTAGATTTTAAGTGATTTTCCTGCACACAGTGCCCTAACCCTGGCACCAGGGGTGTTGTGATCTTCCTGCACACAGTGCCCTAACCCTGATACCAGTCTGAGACAGCTCCCTCCCTGCATTACTAGTGAGAGGCTGGCTTCACAGACAGGGGGGAGCTGCCTGACCCTCTCTCCTGACTTCCCCCATGTCCCAGCTAGTGAATGGTGTGTGGGTGAGGGAGGGGGGGGAGGATGGTGAAGTCTGAGACAGCTCCCTCCCTGCATTACTAGTGAGAGGCTGGCTTCACAGACAGGGGGGAGCTGCCTGACCCTCACTCCTGACTTCCCCCATGTCCCAGCTAGTGAATGGTGTGTGGGTGAGGGGGGGGAGGGAGGATGGTGAAGTCTGAGACAGCTCCCTCCCTGCATTACTAGTGAGAGGCTGGCTTCACAGACAGGGGGGAGCTGCCGGACCCTCACTCCTGACTTCCCCCATGTCCCAGCTAGTGAATGGTGTGTGGGTGAGGGGGGGGGGGGGAGGATGGTGAAGTCTGAGACAGCTCCCTCCCTGCATTACTAGTGAGAGGCTGGCTTCACAGACAGGGGGGAGCTGCCTGACCCTCACTCCTGACTTCCCCCATGTCCCAGCTAGTGAATGGTGTGTGGGTGAGGGGGGGGGGGAGAGGATGGGGAAGTCTGAGACAGCTCCCTCCCTGCATTACTAGTGAGAGGCTGGCTTCACAGACAGGGGGGAGCTGCCTGACCCTCACTCCTGACTTCCCCCATGTCCCAGCTAGTGAATGGTGTGTGGGTGAGGGGGGGGGGGGGAGGATGGTGAAGTCTGAGACAGCTCCCTCCCTGCATTACTAGTGAGAGGCTGGCTTCACAGACAGGGGGGAGCTGCCTGACCCTCACTCCTGACTTCCCCCATGTCCCAGCTAGTGAATGGTGTGTGGGTGAGGGGGGGGGGGGGAGGATGGTGAAGTCTGAGACAGCTCCCTCCCTGCATTACTAGTGAGAGGCTGGCTTCACAGACAGGGGGGAGCTGCCTGACCCTCACTCCTGACTTCCCCCATGTCCCAGCTAGTGAATGGTGTGTGGGTGAGGGGGGGGGGGGGAGGATGGTGAAGTCTGAGACAGCTCCCTCCCTGCATTACTAGTGAGAGGCTGGCTTCACAGACAGGGGGGAGCTGCCTGACCCTCACTCCTGACTTCCCCCATGTTCCAGCTAGTGAATGGTGTGTGGGTGAGGGGGGGGGGGAGGATGGTGAAGTCTGAGACAGCTCCCTCCCTGCATTACTAGTGAGAGGCTGGCTTCACAGACAGGGGGGAGCTGCCTGACCCTCACTCCTGACTTCCCCCATGTCCCAGCTAGTGAATGGTGTGTGGGTGAGGGGGGGGGGGGAGGATAGTGAAGTCTGAGACAGCTCCCTCCCTGCATTACTAGTGAGAGGCTGGCTTCACAGACAGGGGGGAGCTGCCGGACCCTCACTCCTGACTTCCCCCATGTCCCAGCTAGTGAATGGTGTGTGGGTGAGGGGGGGGGGGGAGGATGGTGAAGTCTGAGACAGCTCCCTCCCTGCATTACTAGTGAGAGGCTGGCTTCACAGACAGGGGGGAGCTGCCTGACCCTCACTCCTGACTTCCCCCATGTCCCAGCTAGTGAATGGTGTGTGGGTGAGGGGGGGGGGGAGGATGGGGAAGTCTGAGACAGCTCCCTCCCTGCATTACTAGTGAGAGGCTGGCTTCACAGACAGGGGGGAGCTGCCTGACCCTCACTCCTGACTTCCCCCATGTCCCAGCTAGTGAATGGTGTGTGGGTGAGGGGGGGGGGGGGGAGGATGGTGAAGTCTGAGACAGCTCCCTCCCTGCATTACTAGTGAGAGGCTGGCTTCACAGACAGGGGGGAGCTGCCTGACCCTCACTCCTGACTTCCCCCATGTCCCAGCTAGTGAATGGTGTGTGGGTGATGGGGGGGGGGGGAGAGGATGGGGAAGTCTGAGACAGCTCCCTCCCTGCATTACTAGTGAGAGGCTGGCTTCACAGACAGGGGGGAGCTGCCGGACCCTCACTCCTGACTTCCCCCATGTCCCAGCTAGTGAATGGTGTGTGGGTGAGGGGGGGGGGGGAGGATGGTGAAGTCTGAGACAGCTCCCTCCCTGCATTACTAGTGAGAGGCTGGCTTCACAGACAGGGGGGAGCTGCCTGACCCTCACTCCTGACTTCCCCCATGTCCCAACTAGTGAATGGTGTGTGGGTGAGGGGGGGGGAGAGGATGGGGAAGTCTGAGACAGCTCCCTCCCTGCATTACTAGTGAGAGGCTGGCTTCACAGACAGGGGGGAGCTGCCTGACCCTCACTCCTGACTTCCCCCATGTCCCAGCTAGTGAATGGTGTGTGGGTGAGGGGGGGGGGGGAGGATGGTGAAGTCTGAGACAGCTCCCTCCCTGCATTACTAGTGAGAGGCTGGCTTCACAGACAGGGGGGAGCTGCCTGACCCTCACTCCTGACTTCCCCCATGTCCCAGCTAGTGAATGGTGTGTGGGTGAGGGGGGGGGGGAGGATGGTGAAGTCTGAGACAGCTCCCTCCCTGCATTACTAGTGAGAGGCTGGCTTCACAGACAGGGGGGAGCTGCCTGACCCTCACTCCTGACTTCCCCCATGTCCCAGCTAGTGAATGGTGTGTGGGTGAGGGGGGGGGGAGGATGGTGAAGTCTGAGACAGCTCCCTCCCTGCATTACTAGTGAGAGGCTGGCTTCACAGACAGGGGGGAGCTGCCTGACCCTCACTCCTGACTTCCCCCATGTCCCAGCTAGTGAATGGTGTGTGGGTGATGGGGGGGGGGGAGAGGATGGGGAAGTCTGAGACAGCTCCCTCCCTGCATTACTAGTGAGAGGCTGGCTTCACAGACAGGGGGGAGCTGCCTGACCCTCACTCCTGACTTCCCCCATGTCCCAGCTAGTGAATGGTGTGTGGGTGAGGGGGGGGGGGGAGGATGGTGAAGTCTGAGACAGCTCCCTCCCTGCATTACTAGTGAGAGGCTGGCTTCACAGACAGGGGGGAGCTGCCTGACCCTCACTCCTGACTTCCCCATGTCCCAGCTAGTGAATGGTGTGTGGGTGAAGGGGGGGGGGGGAGGATGGTGAAGTCTGAGACAGCTCCCTCCCTGCATTACTAGTGAGAGGCTGGCTTCACAGACAGGGGGGAGCTGCCTGACCCTCACTCCTGACTTCCCCCATGTCCCAGCTAGTGAATGGTGTGTGGGTGAGGGGGGGGGAGGATGGTGAAGTCTGAGACAGCTCCCTCCCTGCATTACTAGTGAGAGGCTGGCTTCACAGACAGGGGGGAGCTGCCTGACCCTCACTCCTGACTTCCCCCATGTCCCAGCTAGTGAATGGTGTGTGGGTGAGGGGGGGGGGGGAGGATGGTGAAGTCTGAGACAGCTCCCTCCCTGCATTACTAGTGAGAGGCTGGCTTCACAGACAGGGGGGAGCTGCCTGACCCTCACTCCTGACTTCCCCCATGTCCCAGCTAGTGAATGGTGTGTGGGTGAGGGGGGGGGGGAGGATGGTGAAGTCTGAGACAGCTCCCTCCCTGCATTACTAGTGAGAGGCTGGCTTCACAGACAGGGGGGAGCTGCCTGACCCTCACTCCTGACTTCCCCCATGTCCCAGCTAGTGAATGGTGTGTGGGTGAGGGGGGGGGGAGGATGGTGAAGTCTGAGACAGCTCCCTCCCTGCATTACTAGTGAGAGGCTGGCTTCACAGACAGGGGGGAGCTGCCTGACCCTCACTCCTGACTTCCCCCATGTCCCAGCTAGTGAATGGTGTGTGGGTGAGGGGGGGGGGGAGGATGGTGAAGTCTGAGACAGCTCCCTCCCTGCATTACTAGTGAGAGGCTGGCTTCACAGACAGGGGGGAGCTGCCTGACCCTCACTCCTGACTTCCCCCATGTCCCAGCTAGTGAATGGTGTGTGGGTGAGGGGGGGGGGGAGGATGGTGAAGTCTGAGACAGCTCCCTCCCTGCATTACTAGTGAGAGGCTGGCTTCACAGACAGGGGGGAGCTGCCTGACCCTCACTCCTGACTTCCCCCATGTCCCAGCTAGTGAATGGTGTGTGGGTGAGGGGGGGGGGGAGGAGGATGGTGAAGTCTGAGACAGCTCCCTCCCTGCATTACTAGTGAGAGGCTGGCTTCACAGACAGGGGGGAGCTGCCTGACCCCCACTCCTGACTTCCCCCATGTCCCAGCTAGTGAATGGTGTGTGGGTGAGGGGGGGGGAGGAGGATGGTGAAGTCTGAGACAGCTCCCTCCCTGCATTACTAGTGAGAGGCTGGCTTCACAGACAGGGGGGAGCTGCCTGACCCTCACTCCTCCGGGGTGATCTTCCTGCACACAGTGCCCTATCCCTGATACCAGGGGTGTTGTGATCTTCCTGCATGCAGTGCCCTATCCCTATTAATACCAGGAGTGTTGTGATCTTCCTGCATGCAGTGCCCTATCCCTAATACCAGGGGTGTTGTGATCTTCCTGCATGCAGTGCCCTATCCCTGATACCGGGATGTGTGCAAGAAGATCCCAACACCCCCGGTATCAGGAATAGGGCACTGTGTGCAGGAAGATCACAATACCCCTGGTATCAGGGTTAGGGCACAAGTTCTAGTCACATTGACTTATCACATTACTTGTTTTGTCAAGCTACCAACTGTTTCCATTTCCCATCCCCCATATACTGTCAGTGGGAAGCTTGGTAACATGAATAAATAAGAGGGCAGCCAATAGGAATACATATTCATTCCTAAACTGACCTTAACTGACCTGAAAAGTGTCAAATTGTATCATTTTCAGTTAGTGCGCACTAACTCTCCGTTAGTGCGCACTAACTCCCGTTAGTGCGCACTAACTCGAGTTAGTGTGCACTAATCGGAAAAAAACGATTTTTAACGATTTTTTAACTAAAAAATCGTGCCTAACACGATTTTCTTGCCCTGCCACACGATTTCTATCGTTAAGACGATATGGAAAACGATTCACATCCCTATTGGTTTGTATTGGTTAAAACCTAAAATCAGAAGCTGACCCACATTTAATATTTATTTATTCACTTCATCCAACTTATCTGACTGGACTGCTTTTTTTTGTGCTCCCTGCTTTCATATGTAATCTGTTACTTAAGAACTCCAGAAATATCCGTTCCCATCTTCTTTATTTTATAACACCCACAAACCAAAATCATCTTATGATTCTTTTCAGCATAGTTACTGTCCTGAAGAAAAAGGGGGTTTGTATGAATCATTAGTTGCAATAGCATAAAACATTAAGATGTTGATATGAGGGTTGAAAATTTACATTAATACAAAAATTAGAGGTATGCTTTAAAACCAGGGAATACAGTTCATGTCAGAGCTAAAGACTTAATTTTAACTTATAATTCTTATACACATAGAGACATAGAAACATAGAAATGATGGAAGAAAAAGACCAAATGGTCTATCTTGTCTGCTCAGCAAACTTCCCATGGTATTATCAGCCATGCCATACAGATTATCCCCATGTATCAGACACAGACAGTGCTTTTTGATGTGACTTGCTTATGGACTTGGCTGAAGAAGCAGTCGTATGTTTCTTCCCTAATGTCTGAGCATCAGTACCCCAGACTGTAAAAAAGCCATGGCTCGTGTTGGTTCTGTCTGAATCCAAATGTCTCTTTCCTGCCACCTCACACCTCCCTCCATCGAAGCAGAGAGTGCTATATATGCATTACTAAAATGTCATTGCTTAGAAAATAAAATTATATATACATTATATAATACCGTATATGTTACTAAAATGTCATTACTTAGAAATACAAAAGATAACAGAAAAGTAGAAACTGTATTGCCTTTTGAGTTAGTCGAGGAGAAGATGACCTTCACAACCATTCATTAGAAGTAGTCAAGGTAGAAGAGGAAACTGCAGCATCATTAGTGATAGAATTGAGGGGATGTTATATGGCACATCTTTCAGAAACACTTTGCAATAGTACATTAACTATATTGATGTTTCAGTATTATTACATGCATTTTAAATGTTCTATTGAGCACTTAACTACTTTGTAATTGTTAATTTCATTCCATAGCAGTAAATTACTGTGTAAAAAATATAATTATATATACATTGTACATAATTTGCCATAGTACTCTATGTAGTATTTTTCAAATATTTGAAGCAGAAAATGAGGGTTAAAGCATTTCTCTGAACAAAATTTCAATGAGAAATCCTGTGAAAACAAGGCAACAATTTATTTGAAAATTCCCACTAAAATAGTCCAAATATAAGGTAGATACAGGTAAGCTTTTGGCACATGTGCACAAAAACAAATGGACTTTTCAGTTCTGCAAAAGATTTCTCCTTTTTAATTTTTTGTGATAGATTTCTCTGAGAAAATATTTAGGTGTAGGTGAGATTCCCGGTCGCCCGTATGACATAGTGAGGGCAAAGGTAGCGCCGGCGCCATTTTGAAGATTGGCAATACGGCCCGCGTGCAGGAGGTCGCTCCCGGACCCCCGCTGGACTTTTGGCAAGTCTTGTGGGGGTCAGGAGGCCCCCCCCCCAAGCTGGCCAAAAGTCCCTGGGGGTCCAGTGGGGGTCCGGGAGTGATCTCCTGCACGCGTGATGTCGGGAGCCAGGAACCAAAATGGCGCCGGCACTACCTTTGCCCTGTCACATGATAAGGGCAAAGGGCCACCGGTGCCATTTCTCAACGCAGCCGTGGCCCGAGAGTGGGAGATCGCGGGAGATCGTGCTGGGACCCCCCCCCCCCCCCCACTGGACCCCAGGTAATTTAAAACATTTTGAGGGGGGTTCGGGAGGGTGGGGGATTTGTTTTAAAGGTTCGGGGTGGGTTTTAGGGTTGTTTTGGTGTGCCGGTTTTCCCGCGCCCTATTTAAAGATACAATACAAATGCCCCTGACGATAATTCGGGGGCATTTGTATTGTATCGTGCACTCTAACGATTTTGGACGATTTTAAAATTATCTGACGATAATTTTAATCGTTCAAAAATGATTCACATCCCTATAGACTAGTACCTCTTGCTTGCTGATCGGTCTTAGACCTGTGTATTTTTATGGTTAAGGTCTCCACTGTGCACTTGACATTCTTCCTTCCGCCGCAATCCACTATCTCCTTCATCTTTTTTGTTGTGGGCCACCAATTTGCTGACTCAGAGTTTCAAAGAAAGCCAGCGAGAAGGCGAGTCTGAATAACCTGATCACGAATGCTGATGGTGAAATTTCTGACAAGGATACCCATAACATCATCATGTGGTGTGTAATGGGATGTCTACCGTCTCTGGTCAGGCCAATTTTTCTTGCCATCCTGTCAGCATCTTCTTTATAAAGGAAAATTAGTTCTCACCTGTTAATTTTCGTTCCTGTAGTACCAAGGATCAGTCCAGACTGCTGGGTTATGCTTCCCTTCCAGCAGATGGAGTCAGAGAGAAAACTGAAAAGCACCACCATTATAACCTGGGGTGCCACCTGCGATCCCTCAGTTTTATCATTCTGCGATCCCTCAGTTTTATCATTCTGCTTTGTTATTAATAACAAAGCAGAATGATAAAACCATCGTCACCAAAAAGGCTTGTGTAAGATAAAAACTTAAATACACTTTTGCAACCAGTGACTACATCAAGTTAAAACTAAACCTGCTAAATAATTGAAGCAACATGAACTCACAAGGATAACCATGTAGGCTTTCCAAGATCAGGAACGGACCTGCAGTACGACCTGTCAAGAAAATATGAACAGCTGATTGGACTCTCCTGTGTATGGGCGGACATCTGGACTGATCCTTGGTACTACAGGAATGAAAATTAACAGGTGAGAACTAATTTTCCTTTCTCTGTACGTACCAGGATCAGTCCAGACTGCTGGGATGTACCCAAGCTGCCCTAAATGGAGTGGGACCTGGAGAGTCCCACGCGAAGCACACCACCACCAAAGGAATCCACCCTCGGATCCCTCACATCCAACCGGTAATGCTTAGCAAACGTGTGTAAGGACTTCCACGTGGCTGCTCAACAAATCTCTTGCGGAGAGACACACTGGCTTTCCACCCATGAAGCCGCCTGAGCCCGAAGAGAATGCGCTTTAAGACCCTCCGGCACTGGGCGCCCACAACATATGTAAGCAGAAGCAATAGCGTCTTTCAACCATCTGGCGATAGTAGTCTTAGAAGCCTGAGCCCCTTTCTTCGGACCACTCCACAGAACGAAGAGATGATCAGACAATCAAAATGGATTAGTAACCTCCAAATATCGCCAATAGGACCCTACGGACATGCAACCTCCATAGATCCTTATCTTCCTCAGAAAAGGCTGGTAATTTGATGGATTGATTAACATGAAAGGCTGAAACCACCTTAGGCAAAAAGGAAGGTACTGTGCGAAGAGAGATACCTGAATCCGAAATATGCAGAAAACGTTCGACAGGACAGGGCTTGAAGCTCAGAGACGTGCCTAGCTGAACAAATAGCCATGAAGAACACCGCTTTAAGCATCAGGTCTTTAAGTGTCGCTCGCTTTAACGGCTCAAAAGGTGCTTCATAGAGAGATCGGAGAACCAAGTTTAAACTCCAAGATGGACAAACTGCTCATACCGGCGGTTTCAAGTGCTTAGCCCCCTTCAAAAACAGTATCACATCCGGGTGAGCCGCTATGGAATGACCATCAATCTTACCTCGGAGGCTGCCCAAGGCCGAAACCTGAACAAGGAGCGAACTGTAAGACAGGCCCTTTCGCAATCCTTCCTGTAGAAACGACAGAATGTCAACGATAGTGGCCCGTCGAGGGGACAAACTGAATTCACGGCACCAGGAATCAAAGACTTTCCAGACCCGGACATAGGTAAGCAACGTAGAAGTTTTCCAAGCTCGGAGAAGCATAGAAATAACTGCCTCTGAGTAACCCTTTCTTCTTAACCGCCTCCTCTCAGAAGCCAAGCCGCTAGACAGAATCAATGTGCCTGCTCTAAAAATACTGGACCCTGCCACAGCAGGTTGGGTAGGTGACTGAAATGCAGCAAACTGTCCACTGCTAGGTTGATCAGATCAGCAAACCATGGCCTCTGGGCCCAATCTGGAGCGACTAGAATTACTGGCCCCTGGTGACACTCTATGCGGCATAATACCTTTCCGATGAGAGGCCACGGAGGAAACAGATAGAGAAGGACGTGTGGCGGCCAGGGAAGATCCAGAGCATCCACCCCTTCAGACCCGTGGTCTCGTCTGCAACTGAAGAAGCGAGCCGCCTTTGCGTTCTGATGAGTAGCCATCAGTTCCAGGTGTGGGGTCCCCCATCACCTTAATATCATGTTCATCACTTCCTCCGACAGTTCCCATTCCCCGGGATCCAACTGTTGTTGACTGAGGAAGTCTGCCTGAACATTGTCGATGCCGGCGATGTGAGACACCGCAATCTGGTCGAGGTGGCACTCTGCCCATCTCATCAACATGTCGGCCTATTCGGACACGGGTCGACTTCTGGTGCCTCCTTGCCTGTTTATGTAGGCCACCGTGGTCGCATTGTCGGAGAGAATCCACACCGTCTTGTTGCGTAGTAGTGGTAAAAAATGTTGTAGAGCCAGCCGGACCGCTCTGGTCTCCAACCTGTTAATGGACCACCGTGCCTGCCATGGGGTCCAAAGGCCCCGAGCCGACTTTGATTGGCACACTGCTCCTCAACCGGAGAGACTGGCACCTGTCGTTACCACTATCCATTGGGGACTCTCGAGGTAGACCCCTTCAGAAGGTGATCTGGATTGAGCCACCAAGACAAGGTGGACGGGGCCAGTTCGATCAGAGGTAGAGGGATCTGGTACTCCTCCAACTTGGGGTCCCAACACGAGAGCAGTGCCCTCTGCAACGGTCTTGTGTGCAAAAGCCCAAGGGACTAGCTCCAGGGTAGATTCCATATATATCCAAGAACCTGCAAATAATCTCACACAACTGGGGAGGGGAGAGAGAGAAGGCGCCGTATCCTCCACCGGCGTTACTATATCTCCCTTGTTGTCCAGAGTGAAGGGATCCTGGGAACCCGGAACCACCGGGTCCACTGGATCGGGCAGTCTATCTGGAACTGTACCCCCTGAGCCCCTCTGGACCTTGGCTGGGAGGGGAGCCTGAATATCCCACTCAGACTCCGCCTCCAAAACGCTCTGTGCATCAACAAAATAAACTTTGATGAAAAAGGCTGCTGCCGCTTTAAGGCCCCCCCCCCCCCCCGATGTCTTGCCCGGAGGAGGAGCTGGCTCTGCCGGCAAACCGCGTGGCCTGTGCGGTGGGGATAGTGGAGGAGGGAGATCCCCTCCCTCCGCCGAGTCATCGGCGACCGCGGAGGCAGACAAAATGGCTGCCGCTCCCGCGATAATCGGAGTGAGATCGGCCCCTGCCTCCCTGCCTCGTGGTCCTCGCGCGGCCGCCGGTGCCGTGAAATGGATGCCCCCACGGTGAATCACCGCGCTGCGGAGGCCCCTCACCCCCGGGGAGACACCGGGAGTAGAGGCCTTCATGGGAGAGCCGGAGCCCCGGCTCTCCGCATAAGCTGCATGCCATCCCCCGAGGCATGATCTGCAGCCGGGTGGAGAACTCCACTCCCTCCGGAGGCTCGGGAGAGATGGTAGGCACGGCTGAGAGAAGGACACAAATACCTGAATAAAAAAAGCTAAGTCCTTTATTTTTTTTTTTTTAACTCAGCCTGTAAGGGGGGGACCAGAGGAAAGAAGCGTCTGAGGGAGGGGGAGAGTGACCGGCCCACTGGTGAATCCTCCCCCTCTACTCACCGGGCCAGTCAAAAACATCCAGGGAAAAGATGCAGGACAAAGCCCTGCCGAGCCTGCCTATAGTTGGCTGCTTGAAGAGCTAGAAAGGGAAACAAATCTTCCTTCTTTATCTCTATCTCTATCTTTTTTTTTTTTTAATGACCCAATCAAAGGTGCCGAAGGTGTACTGTAGTTTCCACTTTTTTTTTTTTAAGGAATCAAACCTGGTGGGACAAGGCCCCAAGGAAACCAAGATCAGGACTGCAGGGTATGTCTCTCATCTGCTGGAGTCAGAGAAAATACTGAGGGATCACAGGTGGCACCCCGGGTTATATGGGTGGTGCTTTTCAGTTTTCTGACTCCATCTGCTGGAAGGGAGGCATAACCCAGCAGTCTGGACTGATCCTGGTACATACAGAGAATTAAATATTTTGTGGGGGTCGCCCCACCCGCATGCTTTAAAAAAGAATGCCACTCCGGCTAGGTGCTTGATGACAGCATTCCTGGATACTCCATTTTCTTTTGTGGTGTCTATGAATTTGACCATGAGTTCTTCTTTGGCTGGTCTGCGTCTCCACCCATTTTTCTCAAGGAAGCTGGTCACCTCTTCAAAACTTCGACAATATGACACCCATGTTGACGGTGTTACTGATCTGCAGACCAATTCTCCATAATCGTGCCGGCATTGTGGTCACTGCTTCATCTGCCGTTGGTACCTGCTTATGAAATAAATGCCATTTAGCACGAGATAGCGCGTCAGCCGCACCGTTCAAAATCCCCGAGACGTGTCTAGCTCTCATGGTTATGTTGTGACATAATGCCTCTAAAACTATCTCCCTCAGTAGATTGACTACCATCGGGCATTTTGCCGATTGTGCGTTCAGAACGTGAACAACCGCTTGGTTGTCGCACCAGAAGATTATGTGTCTATTTTTTAGTTTTTCGCTCCACATTACTAAAGTTACCCATATGGGGAAGAGCTCTAAGAAGGTTATGTTCTTCATTATGCCCTTCTCTTTCCATTCCTCTGGCCACGGTTCGGCACACCATGCCCCTTGACACAGTGCTCCAAAACCTCAACCGCCTAATGCATATGTTTGTATATTCAAGTCCTTGCTAGACAATGGTGAATCTTGGATGACTGAGACACCATTGAAGTTTACGAGGAAGGAGTTCCATATTCCGAAGTCCTCTCGTATTTCTTTCGATACCCTAAGGTAGTGGTGTGGTTTCCTTATCCCTACTGTAGCTGCTGCCAGTCTTCGCATGAAAGCTCATCCTATGGGAATCACTCGGCAAGCGAAATTCAAGGTTCCCAAGATAGTTTGTGCAACTTGGAGCATTATTTTCTTTGCTGCAACCATTTATTGTATGATGTTGTGCAGCTTAGCTACTTTTTCTTCTGGTAATCTTACTACCATTCATTTGGAATCTAACTCTATTCCCAAGAATGATATAGTTGTTGTTGGACCTTCCATTTTGTTGCTGGCCAGTGGAACTCCGAATTCCTCTGCCACTACCTGGAAGTCGGCTAGCAATCACCACATGTGTTGGAATCCTGTGGGCCACAAATAAAAAGTCATCCAAGTAATGGATAATGTTCTGTCTCTCACTATGACCCAATGCAAAAATGAGCTGAAAAGATCAAAGTAAGCGCATGAGACTGAGCATCCCATGGGCATGCATTTCTCGAAGTAGTATGGATTGTTGAAAGTAAACCCCAGTAGTGGGAAGCTGTTTGGGTGTACCGGAAGCAGCCTGAAAGCGGACTCTATGTCAGCTTTTGCCATCAGGGCCCATTTTCCGCATGTCCATAGCAGTGCCACCGCTGTATCGAAGGATGCGTACTGCAATGAACATTCCTCCTGTGGCAGATGATCGTTTACTGTTTGCCCGGGTGAGAATGATAAATTTTGTATGAGCCAGAATTTTCCTTTCTTTCTTGGGGATTACTGCTAATGGTGATATGAACATGTTCTGGAATGGTTGTTATGCAAATGTCCCTGCTATCCTTCAGAGTGCTAATTCCATTTTCAACGTCTCGTGGACTATGTCTTTGTGCTTTGTTGCTGATGGAGCATTGCCGGTCTTTGCTCTTTGTATCTGGCCCTGAAATGGGATAACGAACCCTTCCTTAAACCCTTGCATTATCTTGTCTGCTTTCTCTTTGTTCGGGTATATGTCTAGCCATGGTTTCATTGCCTCTAGTTGTACCGGTGAAGGTGCTTTTCCAAATTGCAGATTCTCATGTTGGTTTAGCCTTACTCCCAGCCATTGCCCTTTTTGGGCATTTTATCATTGGGTGTGGGGCCACGCAATTAATGCAAACGTGTTTAAATTTGCAATCTTGAAACGTGCAGGAAGCTTTGTTGTATCGCCAACAGGTGTTATCATGAGCCGATGCCTGCTTTGTTGCGTGTCTGGAAGGAGATGGCCTTCGGGAGCTCCTTGCTCTGATGATTTGCACATCATGTGTTGTATCCACAGGCTGACGTCCTGCGTTCCCCAAGTCATGTATCGGTTCTCCTCCATCTTATCCCAGAACTTTTCATCATAATTCAACCAGGACCAGCCATCATGCTGTTGATATGCTCTCAAGATATTAACTGCATAGGTCAGCATGGGTCCATATTGTGAATGATCCTTATGCCCGACAACACTAGTCAAATATAAGAACGCCTTCATCCAGTTGACTATATTCTTAGGTATTCTCATTTCCTTTTCTTTGGTTGTTGAATCTTTTGACTTCTTTTGATCTTCTGGTTTTCGTCGCCAATGCAGAATACTAAAGATGTCTATGTATTTCCTCCTCCATATTTTCTTTAACTGCTTGGGCACTTTCTCCCAGAGCTCAGATAATGTTGTGAGCACAGGTGGCCCCCTTGCCTCCTTATCCACTGTCTTATTAGATCCTTGCTGTTCGCTGTCCGAACCCAAGTCTGAAGATGATGTGTCTGAGGAACTATTGGAGCTGGTGCTTGCCCTACACTTGTGCTTCGCTTTGCACTTCTTTTTTTCTGTGACAGAGCTGCTATCTGTCCCCATGAGCCCCGACCCGTAAGGCAGCGACTTTTTCCCGTTATCCCCTTCTTTGTCCCCGCACTCACCCGCACTGCCTTGCTCGGTCCTCATCCGCCATGCTGCCTGATTTGTCGATGCTCGTTCCTCGTCATTTCCATTGTCTTGCGACCTTCTCTGTACGTTCTGTACTGCCGTCCCTTCTTCATCCAAGGTCTGTGCTGGTGCCCTCTTATTTATATCTGACACTCCACTCACAGTGTCATCTGTACCAGGCCTTGTTCTTATTTCATTACTGTATGCAGTTCTAGTAGCCCATGGTGCTGACCTAGGTCCTTGCTCTCCTTCTTGATATTGTGGGGGTCCTTGAGGCAGTGCTGACCAAGACCCACATGAAGGCTGGAATTGGTGGCTGTTCATTTCTCCTTGTGTCCCATCCCATGGTTTCCTCATTGAACTCCAGCTGGGGTAAGGACCTTGATCTCCCCAACCCCATCTTGATCTGTTAATTCCATCCTGCGCCGTCCTGATTCTGCCACGGGTGGTCTGCTTGATTGCCATATCCCCTTTGCTCTTGTGGACGTGGCTCGCTGCTCTGGTAGTTTAGATAACCCATTCTGTTTTCATGCCAGCTTCATGACGCCTGTTGTTGTAGTGCTGCGAGCATCCACGAGTACCCCAATGTCTTGTCAGTGGTTGATTTGTATTCCTCCTCTCACAGATGTTCTCCCCTGGCACTTCCTCCATCACTGTCTCTGTTGTTTTCAATTCAGTCGATTCCTCCATCTCTGTCGTTTGCTGCTCCTCTCTTCCTTGGCCAGGCACTCTTCTGCTGCCCCTTCTTACTCTGCTGCACTCTCCTCTTGTCTTCTTCGTACTTCAAGGCCTCGGCTGAATTGCGGTTTCGGAGTTCGCTCTCCCTTTGTTATTGACTTTTCCCACTGCTGAGGATCTGCTCAATATTTGGTTTCAGCCTGTTGTCTTGGCCCTTGCAAGGCTCTTGCTGCTCTGCAGGATGACATGCTTCGCCTACGATTGCCGCAAGAAATAAGTGGTTTATTAATCTCTGTCAAAACAACTTATCTTCTCCAGAACATATCCTAGTGGTACGGAAAGGCCAGAGCCCACATGCCGTTATGGGGGTTGGCTCTGGCCTTTCCATACCCACTTGCAATGATAATAGGCACCCCAATTCTTCTTATTATTGTTATTCTAACTTTTGCATATTGGGGGCCAGTAGGCCCTGGCCCTTACCTGACCGTGGACTATAAGCCCACATGTATTATTATTGGGACTGTGCCTTCCCCCCCCCTTTTTTTTTTTAAGTGCCGACTTCTTGCAAGCCACATAGCCTGTATTTACGCCGCATGTCATTATTTATCCCCTGCTCCCTCCTCCAACCTCCCTCGTGCCCTCTCCCTACCTCCTAAAGCCCAAGGTGGGGGGGTAGGGGGTGGCCTTCCCACTCACTCTTCTGGCCTCCCTCGTGCCCTCTCCCCTACCTCCTGCCTCTGAGCCATTCCCTGAACCGATCCCAGCCTCCTGGGGACCGCACCAGTCCCATCCTCCCAGGGCCTTCCAATCACATCCACCCAGAGCCTTCCAATCACATGAAGCTTGACTAGTACCCACTTTCAACCTCCCTCCATAAGTGGGAATCAAACTCACAGCCCTTGGCGTACAGAGACCCATCTGCCTCACTGCCTACCACCACAGGTCTCACCTTACATGCAATTCGAAAGGTGGGAGGGGGCGGCTCTGCCACAGGTCCGCACTGACAGCAGGCACCAATGCTCTCAGCCTCCCCTGGCCACGGATATGAGTCTCCTGCAATTCTGGTCACTCGGAACCCCTCAATAATATTATCCTACCATAACCTCAGAGGGCCCAAAACAACCCACAATCCATGTCCATCTTATTTATTTATTTTTATATAACTGCATAGAATCAATCATAGCCATAGTTCCTTCTCTTTCCCTTCTTTTTTTTTTGATACTTGCAGTTCTGTAGTGCCTGGCAAGGCCTCCGGTACGGCCACGTGGGCTGAACTGTCTCCGAACCTCGCGGCACCACCACTGCTGATCACGCTTCCCGAGGTTGCGGCTGGTCTGGGTCTCCTGCGCTATGCTTGTGGTCCGTCCTCATGGCACTCACCCTCCCCCGTGGTCGGGCCTGTGTCCCGAGGTCACGGCAGCTCCGGGTGTCCTGCGTTGCGCTTTCGGCCCATCCCTTTAAGAGGGCCGCTGCGTCATCAGCCAGCACCGTGGTTGCCGCTGATGACGCGCCCCACTTGCTCTTTGTTCGCCCCTCTCCCCTTCCTCCCGACGGCCGCCGCACATCGCAGGTGGCGCGCTGTTACGGGGGTGGGCTCTGTCCAGGAGGCTCGGGCCCACCAATATCCTTCTCCTAATCTTCTGATGCACAATACTTGTCAGGCTAGGTAGTGAGTACAGGCAACAAATTTACTTTTCTTTCAACTTTCAGCACTCCTAATGACAGCAGATCTTCACTGGAGTGTACTGTGCTATACATACCTGTAACGGTGTATCTTTAACTGCCTCTCACACCTTCAACACCCCCCCCCCCCCAACCATCCTCACCCTGATTTTAAAGTTCCCCCTGTTACACTGATATAAATGGTAAACTGACCCACTTGACTATGTTGAGTCTGTCTCTCCCCCTCTCTCTCTCCCTCTCCCAGAAAATTAGCTTAACTATACACCTTTTCCTTATCACAGGCATTAGACCTGCAAAATGATGAATTTATACCTTAGCTGGATAATAAAGGAAGTGGACTGGGACATTCCCAAGGCAAACAGTTAACTGGATATTCAGCACTATCCAGTTAAATTTCTGCAGAAAATGCTATGCTCACAAATATCTGTTTTAAAGGGAGATTTATTAAGGTGCAGTAATGCCCTAATACACAAAACCAGTGTTTATCCTGCTTAAAATGTAGTTTCACACCATATACCCATATCGCTGTGATATTGTGCAATATTTTATTTAAAAATCTGCCTCTATTGAAATTATCTGTTTTGCATTCATAACATTTACTAATGCATGCAAAGCAGCTAATATATAGGTAATTCTATGCTAATAAAAAGCAAACCTAGATGCTGACATTATAGCAAATTATAGGCCTATTTCTAATCTTTCCTTTATATCAAAAATACTTGAAAAAATTGTTCACAAACAATTATCTGAACATTTAGAGGATAATAATATCCTATTACCAAATCAATTTGGCTTTAGGCAGCACCTCAATACAGAAATGTTATTAATATCACTTACAGACATGGTTTTAAAAGGTTTCGACATCGGTCAGAGATATCTTCTTATTCTACTTGACGTATCGGCTGCGTTTGATACATATTAATTACTAGGGGTGTGCATTCGTTTTCGCCGTATTGGCGATCCACAATGTATATTGCACTATTCGTAGTATTCGTGGGGAAGTGAAACGTATCGCAATTCCCCACGAATACACGAATCTTCACCGAATTATACGGCCACCTAAATAAAAATTTAAACAACCCCCCCCCCCAAGACTTACCAAAACTCCCTGGTGGTCCAGCGGGAGGTCCGGGAGCCATTCCCTGCACTCACATCCTTGGTGCCGGTTTCATCATGGCGCCGATAGCCTTTGTCACAGGGGCTACCGGTGCCATTGGTCAGCCCGTCACATGGTCATCGGTGCCATCTTGTGCTCCTACCATGTGACAGGGGCTGACCAATGGCACCGGTAGCCCCTGTGACATACTATGGGCAAAGGCTATCGGCGCCATTTAGAGTACTGGCATCGGACGGCCAGAGTACAGGAGGTCACTCCCGGACCCCTGCTGGACTTTTGGCAAGTCTTGTGGGGGTCAGGAGGCCCCCCCAAGCTGTCCAAAAGTCCCTGGGGGTCCAACGGGGGTCCCGGAGCATCTTCCTGCACTCTGGCCATCCAATGCCAGTACTCAAAATGGCGCCGATAGCCTTTGCCCATAGTATGTCACAGGGGCTACTGGTGCCATTGGTCAGCCCCTGTCACATGGTAGGAGCACAAGATAGCACCGATGACCATGTGACAGGGGCTGACCAATGGCACCGGTAGCCCCTGTGACAAAGGCTATCGGCGCCATGATGAAACCGGCACCAAGGGTGTGAGAGTGCAGGGGATGGCTCTCGGACTCCCCGCTGGACCACCAGGAGTTTTGGTAAGTCTTGGGGGGGGGGGATGTTTGTAGTTAATTTTAATTTTAGCTGGGACATGAATAGAAATCGCCGTATTAACGCATCGGGGCGCCATACGGCCGAATGCAACGTATCTGCTCCCCAACGAATCTGAATCACGAATGCAATTTATGGCGTCCCTCTGCACATCCCTATTAATTACCAGACTAAAAGAAATTGGATTAGCAAATCACACTCAAATGGATGTCTTCCTTTCTTCAGAATAGGTCTTTCCACAGGGGTCGGTGTTGGGACTGGTCCTGTTCAATATCTTTGTGAGCAACATTGTGGATGGGATAGAAGGTAAAGTTTGTCTTTTTGCAGATGACACTAAGATCTGCAATCGAGTGGACACACCGGAAGGAGTGGAGAGAATGAGACGGGATCTAAGGAAGCTGGAAGAGTGGTCAGATATGGCAGCTGAGATTCAATGCCAAGAAGTGCAGAGTCATGCATATGGGGTATGGAAATCTGAATGAACTGTATTCGAAGGGGGGAGAAGGGCTGATGTGCATGGGGCAAGAGAGAGGCCTTGGGGTGATAGTGTCTAATGATCTGAAGTCGGTGAAACAATGTGACAAGGCAATAGCTAAAGCCAGAAGAATGCTGGACTGCATAGAGAGAGGAATATCAAGTAAGAAAAGGGAAGTAATTATCCCCTTGTACAGGTCCTTGGTAAGGCCTCACCTGGAGTACTGTGTTCAGTTCTGGAGACCGTATCTCCAAAGACAGAGACAAGATGGAGGCAGTCCAGAAAAGGGCGACCAAAAAGGTGGAAGGTCTTCATCGAATGACTTATGAGACATTGAAGAATCTAAATATGTACACCCTGGAGGAAAGGAGGAGCAGAGGTGCTATGATAAAACCTTTCAAATATCTGAAAGACTGTAACGATCCAAAGACGACAAACCTTTTCCATCCGAAAAAAAATCAGCAGAACCAGGGGTCACGATTTGAAGCTCCAGGGAGGAAGACTCATAAATAATGTCAGGAAGTATTTCTTCACAGAGAGGGTGGTGGATGCCTGGAATGCCCTTCCGGAGGAAGTGGTGAAGACCAGAACTGTGAAGGACTTCAAAGGGGTGTGGGATAAACACTGTGGATCCATAAAGTCTAGAGGACGTTAATGAAGAGTGGATGGCTCGTGGGAATGACGGCTACTACCTGGAGATAATACCCTTATTCAGTAAACATACACACGGTTAATGCGACTCCAACATTGCTCTAAGCTTCAACGGCAAGAGAAAATGTGGAAAAAGATTTGCATTCACAAAAAGCTGGGAGTAGCTTGCTTGTTACAGCGGTTACTACCCCAAACCAAATAAGCCTGATACTTCACTTTCAATGCATAACCAGCATAGCTCTCTGCTTCAATGGTAGGGGAGAAAGTCTGATACTTCGTGCATATCCAGCATAGCTCTGTGCTTCAACGGCAGGGGGGATGAAGAAAAGTGGATCTATATACAGACAACAACCAACAAGGACTGAATCCCATAGTCTGGGTAAACAAATAAGCATGGGTGTAGCTTGCTTATTGCGGCAGTTACTACCCCTAACTAATTAAGCTAGATATTTCACTTAGATGCAGCTGCAACACTGCTCTTTGCATTAATGGTGGGGGTGGAAGGGAAATAGAACCAAAGGGTTACTAAGATCCAAGAGTAACAGATAAGTATGAGGAAAAAAAGAAGTGCGAAGGTTGCTGAGCAGACTGGATGGGCCATTTGGTCTTCTTCTGCCATCATTTCTATGTTTCTATTATTCTGAAAGGTATGAACTGAATACTGGAGTACCGCAAGGCTCAGCATTGTCTGCCATTTTATTTAATATCTATCTCTTGCCAGTTTGCCATCTTCTAGCTGGCCTCAGTTTGAATTTCTACATCTATGCTGACGATATACAGATTGTTATACCTATAGTAGATACCCTCGAACAAACTTTCAAACAAATGTTTATTTAACCCCAAACAGTTATTAACACATATGAAACGTGCCATCAATATGGAAAAAACAGAAATCATCCAACTTGAAAGAAAATCAAATTCTGATATTACAAAAGTTTTTCCCATATCACATAATGTTAAAATCGATCTAGTTGACTCAGAGACCTCGGAATAACTATAGACTGAACTAAATTTTAAAAAGCATATTTCGATGAAAATAAGAGAGGGATATTATAAACTTTTAGTACTTAGATGTTTGAAACCATTATTAGATTTTAATAATTTTCGTTCTGTATTACAAGCCCTCATTTTATCTTCATTAGATTACTGTAACTCTGTTATTGGGACTTCCACAATCAAAATTACTACCATTACAAGTCTTGCAAAATGTGGTTGCACGGGTATTAACAAATTGTAGCAAGTGTGAACATATTACTCAAATTTTGATTAGTTTACACTGGCTTCCCATTACTCAAAGAATCCTGTATAAAGTATGCTGTATTCATCACAAGACCATTTATGCTCATAAATCAGATTGGCTAAATTTTTCCATATGAATGCATACACCACACAGATCTTTAAGATCTGCCAACAAAGGTTTGCGTACCATTCCCTTACTAAATACTGCTCACTTAACATCAGTACAGGAGAGAGTTATTTCTATAGCAGGCCCAAGCACATGGAACACTTTACCACCTGAGTTACGGCTTGAGTCAAATTTTAAGAATTTTAAAAAGGAACTGAAGACGTGGCTCTTCGAGCGAGCTTTTGCTGCCAACCCACAGAATAATTATTAATATGATTTAAGTTTATTCAATGTGATTGTATTTTTAGATGTTTTAAACAAATGTTTTGCTGCTAACTCTTAGAATTATTTTAATGAGACTTAAGTTTTATATTATCTGACTTGTTTTTTAGATGTTTTAAGGTTATTCAATTATTGTATATTTGAGTATGTGAATATCCTACTGATATAAACATACCTGTATGCCGTTGTGATGTAACTATGAATGACGGTATAAAAAAAGCTTTTAAATAAATAAAATAATCCTGCTTGCCACAGTCATGTTATTTTGTAAAAAAATTAGCTAAACTCAGGATAAATTTTTCAGTGGGAGCATCTGGATTTTTATGCACATTCTAATGCTCTTGCACTAAGTTTATAGGGGCATGTAGCCCAAAAAGTCCCCCCACAAGATTTCAAAGTACCCTCTGTAGTTTGTGCAGAAACCCGCCCAATCTCCTACCACTTGAGGTGGCCCCTCAGTAAAAAGAGAAAGAAAATGAAATAATTTTAATGCCACAGAGTGATGCCTTCCCTCCTTCTCAAACCCCACCCCTTTTAAAAGATATGCTACCCTGATTCTAACCCCATCCAAGAGCTTCCCAACCCCTCTCCTCCCAAACCCCTCCATACATTATCACAAGTCCCTGTTATCTAGTGGCGCCCCCCCCCCCCAATCCCAGACTTAAACAAGTTAAGTTAAATCAGCTATTTACTCTCTCAGATAATAGAAGGACCCAGGAGCACACCATAAAATTAGAAAGTAGCCCATTTAAAACAAATCAAAGAAAATTCTTTTTCGCTCAGCACATAGTTAAGCTTTGGAATTCATTGCCAGAGGATGTGGTTACAGCAGTTAGTGTAACTGGGTTTAAAAAAAGTTTGGATAAGTTCCTAGTGGATAAGTCCATAAACTGCTATTAATTAATAAGCAAAACTAGCTTGGGATCTATTTGTTTGGGTACTTGCCAAGTACTTGAGACTTGGATTGTCCACTGTTGGAAACAGATTGCTGGGCTTGATGGACCCTTAGTCTGACCCAGTATGGCATATCTTATATTCTTATGTTATGTTCTTATGACCCCCCTCCCTCCTTTGATTAAGTCCCTGATTTCTAGTGGCCCCCCACAATGGCCAACCCCCCTGACCCTTCCTTACATGAAATCTCTGGTGTCTAATGTGGCCCAAAGTCCCCTCCTCTAGTTTTGGGTCAAATGATCTTTAAAATGGTGCTGACTGGCCTTTGCCCTTATCATGAGATAGGGGGTTCTATAGAATCAGGAAACCAAATCAAAGGAATGGAGGGATCCATGGTGGGGGGGACAATATATACCAGGGACTTGTGATAAAGTATGGGGGGTCTGGGTGGCAGTGGGGTTGTGGGTAGGAAGTCCTTGGAGTGGTATTAGAAATAGGGGGTGTTATTTTTTGAAAGGTGAGGGGTTTTGGCTAAGAGGTAGGGCATTACTGCATTAAAAGTTTTTCTCTCTTTTTTTTTTAATAGCAGGGGACATCTCAACAGGGAGCACGGGAGTGAGTGGACAGGAGTTTGCACAGACCCCCAGAAGGTATTTTGGAACATTGGGGGAGATTAGGGTTAATGCTGGCCCTTTGCATATTGGGCTAATATTGTACAATTTTTCTCATTGCTTGCAATATTGTTTCCATGGGAAAAATATCACAGGGAACCTGCCACAATATTTTCTCATGGAAGGGGTGTAATTTCATGGGAACTTCCCCTGTGATATTTCATCCATCCCACAGCAAAATACCATGGCTTAAATTGAAATAGTATGTTACAGCTGATGGACAGTGAGCCATCATTTAATCGCACTGGGATTTATATTTGAAAGCCCACTGATTGGGTAAAGATAGCTGATAAATGTACATGGTTATCTTTATCTGCATATTCAGCAGCAGTTTAAGCTGGATAAATGCCACTGAATAGCTTGATAAGCATAACCAGTTACATTTATTAGATTCTTATTACCCACTCAGAGATCTTTTAAATATTGAGCTCAATGCTGATTAAGTGATGCCCATCTATCAGACATAATATAGTATTCTGACGTACTGTCTTTGCGGCTTCTTTCAAATGGATATATGCAAATGCTTGGTACCTGAAATGAATGTCATTCTAAACATCTGATACTGTGCTTGCAATATAGAAGATTACTCTGGTATCAGATTGTAAAACAAACAGCCAATCAAAATATGTACCTAGTGAGATAATTATTTTTTGTATAATATTCTTGAAATAAGTACATTTCATTTTTGTAGGTTTTCTATTAAATGGTAACACTTATGTGAAGGAAGCTGGCCTGATGAATTCTTCTGTGCTTCAGCTGTGGATTGAGGATCAGAAATTCACAGCATTTTGAACTATAAGAATTTTGTTTTTGAAGAGCTTTTCTGATTCTTTGCCAATGGAAAAATATACATGTATATGTCAGACAAGTTTGAAGCAATGAAGTTTTTTGCTGCTGCCGACATTTCAAAATTGTACTAATCCAGTCCCTTCTTATGTTTATGGAGTAGAGGAGTAGCAGCCTAGTGGTTTGGGCTATGACTTTAGACAAGCCACATCCCTCTCCATTACTTCAGGCACTAAGCTTTTTAAGGCAGAAACTACCTATTGTACTTGAATTTTATCAATTTTATCCTAGTTTTGGTTTGGAAAGATAAATAAATCAATCAAAATTTTTGTCAGAAAATATATATTTAACTTTGTTTTTTGTTTCATGCATTTAATCATATAAAAACACAACACAGACACATGCATACTTACACACATGTTCATTTCTCTTAACTATATTTAAATTATATATTGCAAATTTAGGTCATATAACATTTAGTTTTGTAAATTACAGTACTAGTAAGTTCCAAGATACATTATCTTTCTATTACTGCATTGTGAATTAATTTAACTGGTTTATAACGTTCATACTAAATGCATTAAAATTATGTTTTCTGCAGAATAATCAGAATACATTTAATTAACTGAGTGCTGAGCAGACACAAAGAAAAGATATCTCTAGGACCCTAGGATGACAGTAAGCTGATCTTGCAAGTTCAGTGTGTTTTTCTTGTTTGTTTACTGTACACACTGTAAACTAGAAGCAGAATCATGGTATAATTTTTCAGAAAGCATGCAAAATTGATTTAACAACTCTACATTTCACAAAGTAGATTTGACAGTTATAAGAAGGCATATATTAAGAAAAACTTGCTATGCATCTGAATTTAGAAAGTATTTTACATGTTTTAGGTAATTCCAAATGTAGCAGTTATATAGAAGCTAAAAGAACTATCTGAACCCAGGCAATTAAGAAGACTGACAGTCTTCATATCTTTCAAAATCCAGTTTTACAGAAACATCTGTTATGAAAAGCTCATTTTAATCATTTGATATGCCTTCTGATAATATTGTACAATGATGATAACTTGTAATCCTACAAATGCAACCTAAACAAGCAGCAGCAAATCTCTAACTATTCAAGTAAACTCATAACGCAATTTGTTCACATTTACTCATAACATTCTTGTTCCTATAATTGTTATCATGTATTTCTCTAATCAGTTTTAGATAACACAAGTTCTACATGATACTTTCTTTAAGTATTAGCAATAGATTCAATAGACCTTGATCTCCAATATTCATAAAAGAAATTAGAAAGCTTTAAGGAACTTAAACAAAATATGGAGTGATTCAAATTAACATATTATACAAACTGCCCTGAACAAATTAAGAGTTTCATTTAAAGACAATTTTTAAAATTATCATATTTTGTTGGTCCTAATCACATCTTACATATTTTGCTTTGTGATACTTGTGAGGATTATGTTGCGCTGGAGGTGGACCCTTGGCCTGGTGCAGGATTGGTACGGCCCTCTGGTCGGACCCAGAGAGCGCCTGCCACCAGGAGGTAGGACACACGAGGAGACAGAGGCTAGCTGGAGCTTCGCCAATAACAGCCCAGTGTTTCCACAGGTTGAGCTCTTGGGTACCCGGACTGCCTGGACTTAGGTGGGTCTCAGATGGTCTCCCGGAGAAGTAGCAGAGGGGTATGCCCACCATGAGCAAGGGTGCATGGCTGATGCAGAAAGGATGGACCAGATCTGAATGGGAAGCTCCGGAGACCTCAGGGAGGTAACAGTTCAGGAAGGTTCTCTGGGCAAGACAGGCAGTGCCTGCAGGTCTAGTCAGGTGAACGCCATGGGTAGATACCAAGCAGGTTGGTCTGGTAGTCACAGTAGGCCAGAAGAGAGTGTCCGAGTGAAGCACAAGGGTCAGAGCCAGAGTATCAGTCCAGAAGTAGTCAGCCAAAGCAGGGGTCAATACTAAGGTCAGTCTGAGCATAGTCAAGGCAAGCGAGGGTCAGTTCCAGGCAGCAGATGGAGAGAGTGGTCAGGCAGGCAATGGTCAGTTCCAAGCAGCAGATGAAGAGAATGGTCAGGCAGGCAGGCAGTAGTCCGTTCCAGGCAGCAATCAAAGAGAATAGTCAGGCAGGCAGTGGTCAGTTCCAGGCAGGATACAAAGGGAATGGTCATGCAGGCAGAGGTCAGTACCAGAGATCAGTCCAAAAAGGTACTATCTGAGTAAGGATACAGGAACAAGGAAACACTGGAACACAGGATACGGCAAACTACTACACCACTGTGTCGACCTGATTGCCAAGGTGAGGTCCTCACTATATATAGGGCTTTCAAGTGATGTTATCAATCTGCACCCACATCAGTTTTCCCGCACTTGACCCTTTAAATCGGAGGACGTCAGCTGTGCGCGCGCCTAGGGGCTGGGCCAAGGTAGCTGAAGATGCGGAGCCCCAACAGCTGCTCCGCTACGAGGCCTGCGGCATGGAGGAAGCTGGAGAGGGCTGTGGTGAGCGACGGGGATGGCGGGATCTGGCAGCAGCGGCGAGATCAGAGCTAGTTGAGGGCAGCGTGAGGTGAGCAGGCCCAGTCACAGCACTCACGCGGTCGGGATGCGCAACAGATTATATATTAGGGATGTGCATTTGTTTGAAACAAATGGGCAAAACATAATGAATGGATCCATATTTGTTTCATTTGTGGTCCCATAAAATTTATGGTGGTGTGCCATGACTGAAACAAATAATCATTGTCTCATTTGTTTACGTTTCCTATTCATTTCTGTGGCCCATTGAAGTCTATGGTTCTGCTCCAAGTAATTAAACAGGAGTCAGTAACTTACCAACCAGCTCTTACCTGTATGACCTCACTGTCTTAGCAGATGCTTGTCAGAGCTGAGGTGTGACAAATTGGTAAGGAGACCAGTTAGAAGAAAAATCATAGTGGAACATATTTTTAACAAACCTGGGGTAGCCAACTCTAATCCCTGAGAGCCAGAAACAGGCCAGGTTTTCAGAATATCCACAATGAATATGCATGAGATAATTTGCAAATTTCATTGCTGTTTGTACCTCTGATTGTGCACATAAAACTGCCCCCAAAACCCTAGACCAAAACCTCACCTTGAGTTACTAGGTGACTCTCCAACAGTTGTATAAATAGTTGACTAATATGTGTGTCACCCCAGAGGCTCTCTCAAAACAGGATTTGCAATAAATATCACAAATTCCATTTCAGGCATATTGTAAAGCATATTACTAGGAAAAAAAAGGTGTAGTTATTTCCAGCATAAAAATATGTTATGCTATCACACAAAATATTAAACACCCCTCCCCCCCATTTTAATAAACTCCTCCCTTGTGACTAAAATTTGCATACACATCTGGTGATGCATTATTTATCACATGCATTATGGAATTATTGCAGGAGTTAGGGCCCTAATACCCGCGATAAGGCCCTAACACAATTTGAAAAATGACCCTGAATGCTTCCACCTGATGTTGTGAATCCATCAAAAAAGAAAACAAAATGATGAGCTTGTAAATAAGCATACCATTGTATATTATGGAGTTGATATTTTGTTTTCAAGTCTTCAAAAACATAAAGTATCAACTCTTCAGACAACATAACCACCACACAATGTTGCCCCTTCTCATGCCATTTTTTATTTTTAAATGTTTCCCCCTCCATGTTGAAAAATAGGGTTATGTCTAAAATCATAACAGAATAAGTGCTAGGTAATGCCCAGTTCCTACACAGATAGGCCCATGCCTCATCTGTCTCTGTTATACTAATAGAAAGGTAAGGAACCATTAATTAGAATGCTATATTAGTACAATACCCCTTGCTTGTCACCCAATCAGCTAACATTTTAAGTAGACAAACATTATACATATGAATATCCGGTAGATTCATTCTACCCAATTCTTTAATTCACTATTCTGAGTTTTTTTTCACCTTTCTGACCAGCATGTCGACATTTGTAACACATAAAGCAACTTGGGGAAAAACACCACTTTAAAAAGGGCACCTCTACCCAACATGCACAAAGGTAGGTTGTGCTATGTAGTTTTTATTCATATCTATCTTTCCCAGCACATTATTTATATTTAGCTCATAAATTTTTCCCATCAACTGGGATATAAGCTTAGCTATTTCAATTTCTGTTGAACTTACAAAAAAGGAAACTAAGGCTCAATATTTACTGTACATGTTCATAGGTAAAATTTCAGATTTTTGAGAACCAGGCCAGCAAAACTTCCAAAAACTTGGAAAATGGATAAAATTTCAGGAAGGGATGTGTCAATTTCAGTAACAAATAAGAGTATATAGTCTAGAAACATATTAAGTTTATATTCTCTTTCAATTTGACCCCTTTGAATAGTCAGTCACCATGTCACAATTTAAGCGCCAAAGATTTCAGTTAATACAAATAGAAGTGGGGGAAATGGTCACCCCTGTCTAAGGCCCTGATACAAATTAAACTCCAGTTTGATATCTCCATTACAGACTAGCTGTTGGGCTTGTGTATAAACTTTGAATAAATTATAAAAATGCCCCCACAAAACCAATGCGTTCTACAACCCAAAAAATATAATCCAAACAAACTTTATGAAATGCGTTTTCAGGATCTATGCTCACTAAATTAGCCTTTGTATTGGTGTGTTTCACCTCATAAATTGCAGCCAAGACCATTCTTACATTACTATTAGCTTGACAACCGGTTGCAAGCCTATTTGATCTAAGTGTACAAAATTTTGGAGTTTCCTTTTCAAATGTTCTGCCAAAATCTTGGCCAACAACTTGTTATCTTGATTTATCAGGGATATCTGTCTATATGAAGAGGGGAGAGTTAGATCTTTATCTTTCTTTAATAGTGTTGTAATCAATTTCATATATTGCATTTGAGGTAAAGGTCTCTCAGCCAAAACAGACTCAAAATGAGAAAGTACATGTTGTACCACATTCAATCTAAAATTTTCATAAAATTCACTGCCATATCCATAAGGTCTTAATGACTTAGAAGGCAAAGACATAATGGTGCACTAGAAATCTCATGTACTTATTGAGTCATTGAGTTTATTAATTTCTTGCTCCCTGAGGGGTAGATTTTATAACATGCGCGCATGGCCTACATATGCGCGTGCTACCCGGCGCGCACACATATATGCCCGATTTTATAACATGCGCATGCAGGCACGTGTATGTTATAATATCCGGGGTCAGCACGTGCAAGGTGCACAATTGTGCACCTTGCGCGTGCCGAGCTGCGCTGCCTTCCTCCATTCCCTTCCCCCTAGCCTGACCTTCCCACCCCTTCCCCTAACCTTTTCATCCTACCTTTTGCGCCTTCCTCTGGGCAGGTGCAAGTTGCGCATGCTGGCAGACTGCTGGCACACAATCCCTCGACACTGCGGCAATAGTACCATCAGAATGAGATTTCAAATATTCTGCCTTGGCTGAGGAGATCTTGAGTTGCCAGTAGAAACTTCTCAAACATTTTTTCTTATAGGTCATATTAAAATATCTCCACTCAAGACTAATTTAGCTGCTTCCCAAAATATATAAAAACATCTAACTTCAAACCAGTTTTCTGACTTATGCAACTGTCAGCAGTCAGTTACATGTTCTTTAAATTCAGGATTTTAAAACCAGACTGGATTGAGTTTCCAAGAAAAGGGTGTTTTATCATTTGGGTCCATTTGCAATGTAAGAGAACTGGAAGGCTCATCTGCATACATTACCCAGCAACCTTTGGGAGGGGACCACAGAGGTCAACATAAGTGATCTAGACTTCAAGATCCACAGCCCTAGCTTGCAGAGGCCCCACATCTCTTGCAGCAGAAAAGGATCGGAAGCATGCGCCTGATGGTGTAAGTTCCTCAAAGAGGAAATTTAATTCAAAACAAGAGTCAGTACAGTGGGTAACTGTGTAATTGTAAGTAGATTAATTACAGCGTTTTGAGGGTCATTGACAGACAAATATAAAATAAAATATATTAAAAGTACTTCAAATTAGTTTTACATACCTACTCCCTTAGAAATTTTGATTTGATAACAAATCAACAAAATTAAGATGGAGATAGTAATCTAGCAGTGAGAGGGAGGCTTTCCAGACTTTTCAATGGTATGCCACATGTATGATTATCTTCCAACTGGTGATAGGTTGTATGTGTACACTAGGAGAAAAGAGTTCTTAGCCCTCAGAGAAAGAGTCCAATCTCTGGAGACTAGTAGTAAACCTGGAGGAGCTAAGGTAGCAAAAAGGTATATAGAAGAGACATTCAGGGAAATAGTAGAGAAGTCCCACCTTTTATCTGGCAGCTCCCTTGAAAGAGAAAGGTCAGCTGGAAGGAGAGCATCACTGTGGTGAGGCAGGAAGAAATCCTGTAGCTAGGAACTGTACTCAAGGTGATGTAGTATCCTCTTGCACCGAGGATATGTCATCAAGTGCACATGCCCAGGAGAGAAGGGTTAGGATGGCCGCTGTAGTTAGTGATTCAATTATTAGGAAGGTAGATAGCTGGGTGGCTGGAGAATGTGAGGATTGCTTCATAACTTGCCTGCCTGGTGGGAAAGTGATGGACCTCATGCATCAGATAGGAATTGCATATGCATAGTGCTGGAGAGGAGCTGGCTGTCTTGGTACATGTGGATAGCAAGGACCTAGGTTAGTGCAGAAGAAACTACCTAGAGATGTGCATCGCACGAAACATTCGGTTCAGGCTTCGGTTTCAGCCCACCATGGAAAATTTCATTTTTCCCATGGTTTGGGCTTTTTTTTTTGGGGGGGGGGGGGGGGGGGGAACCCAAATTTTCGGTTTAGTGCGCACTAACTCCCCATTAGTGCGTGCTAACATTTAAACGTTAGCGTGCACTAATGGGGAGTTAGTGTGTGCTAACCCAAAAAACAAATTTTTACAAAATTTTGGAAAAATCCCAGTCATTTTTCGGGTTCCCCGAAACAGGATGAATTAGGCAAATTTGTTGAAATTGCCTAATTCATCCAAAATGAATCACATTCCTAAAACTATGTATTAATTCTATGTATTTTGTTCTTTATGATTTTCTGTTGGCTGTATTCCCTCCTATTTTTATTTTTTTTATTGTATTGCTGAAATATTTTCTCAATAAAAATTTTTTAATCAAAAAAAAAAAAAGGAACGTGCAGGAGAGAGGTTCTAGATGCCAGTTTTAGGATTTTGGGTAGAAAGTTGAAATCCATAATCTTCAGGGTAGTATTCTTAAAAATGTTCCCTGTTCCAAATGCAGGACCTCAGAAGCAGGCAGAGCTCCAGAGTCTCAATGTGTAGATGAGACAATGGTGCTAGGAAGAGGGTTTTAGGTTTGTTAGGAACTAGACATCATTTTGAGGAAGAGGGTCCTTTTCCAAAAGGATGGGCTCCACCATAACCAGAGTGGAACTGGGCTGCAGACCCTAATCTTTAAAAAGGAGAAAGTGCAGCTTTTAAACTTTTTTTATGTTTAACTTTTTTTATTGAGGTGTTTCAAGTCTACAAAAAGCTTACAGTGGGAGTCAAAGCAAAAAAGACAAATACAATAATAAGACTGTTACAAAACAGACACCATAAAAGGGAAGGAGTCAAATGAGAAGTGGACACCTAAAACAAATATTATCACCTAATTTGAATTGCTAGGTCAGACTTTGTTAACAATCAATAAAGAAATTGTGCTTCATTCTTTATTAACAGAGTTATTATAGTAATCTAGTGGTTTCTGTTGTCTTTTCTGCTAAGAGTTAGCAATCGGTTGTAGGAGCTGCTAGGAATAAGCAGTCTGTTAGGGTTTGTTCCTCCCAAGGGGAGGAGTTAGCAATCCTGTTGAGCTTTGCTCCCCCAGAGGGGAGGGACTAGCAATCTGTTATGAGTTGGACTGCGGAGTAGCAATCTGTTAGAGTCTCTGCTAGGGTTAGCAATCTGTTGGCAAACTGTTATGGAGTTGCTCCCCAGAAGGGAGATGTCAGCAACCATATAAGATCTGTTCTACCAGAGGGGAGGAGTTAGTATCTGTTATGGATCTCCGCACAGAGTGGCAACCTGATATACGAGAGTTCCCCTGAAGGGAGGTGTTGGCCATCTGTATGGTTCCTGCTAATAAGTAGCAATTGGTTATGATACAGTTCCTGAGGAAGGAGATGTTAGCAACAGTTGAGGGTTAGACTGCAAGGTAGCAGTTTGTTGTACTCAGCTCTTGAAGTCTGAGAGATGAGCACTCTAATGTAGAATGGTGAATCCTTGGGCTGATGGCAGATGACAGCAACCTCAGGAGGATATCATGAGAGGGACCACTGACTAGGCTGGAGTATGGAGACAGACACAGATAGTTCTTTATTAGACAGCTCATTACTGCCAGAGGTGGCAGTAGTGAGCTGATGTGCCCAGCAGGGCTGAAGTCCTTCAGATCCTGGAACTGCTATCTCCAGGTTTGCTGAGCTGAAGAGAGAGACTCATAGATAGTGAGTAGACAGGGTATGCTGGATACATAGCCAGAAGTAGATGATAAACTCACATAGATTAATAAGAAGGCTCAGTAGCGGGAGAAAGTTAGGCCCTCGAGGAGCGAGTATCTGGTTCCAGGGACAGTTCTGAGAAAGCGATGGTAACTCACAGTTATCTATCTCTGTAATGGTTTCTAGGCAATAGAGAATAGTTATTATATTCAGGAACAGGAGCCTCTAGGTGAGTACTGGTTCCTGTATGCAAACTGAAATAAGAACTCACAATATCTGTATATGAAATAGCTTCTGAAATAGAATAGAGTCTTCACAGGGTTTTAGGGTCATGGGCCCTCGAGGAGCGAGTACCGGTTCCTATCTGCAATCTGTAATAACTCACAATCTCTGTACCTGCGATAGCGTCTTAGACAGAAGAGAATCTTCAAAATTCTAGGAACATGGGCCCTCGAGGAGCAAGTACCGGTTCCTATATGCAACTGGAATAGAAACTCACAATGTTCACGTCTGTGATCGCTTCCAGGCAATAGGGAGTCTTCTGAGCATTCAGGGACATAGGCCCTCGAGGAGCGAGTACCGGATCCCGTCTTAGCAATCTGAAAACAAGAAGAGAGAGCGGGGCCCCCGAGGAGCGGGTCCCCTGGTAAGTTCAAAGAGGCAGAGCAGCGGAGAATGAAGCGGGTCGAGATGATCCCCACAATCAATCTCTTGCCAACTCAATTTGTAAGCGTAAGCAAAGACCTTTTATGTTGGAAGCGGATGATGTCACTACGGGGGGATGCCCCTGAGGTTCGCGCCCTTGCTGGTACAAACTTCGCAGCACACGCGCATGCCCTACGTCATCAGGAACATGGTAGATCTTCAGCGTCAGGTCAGCCCGGGGACTCCGGGAAGAAATGGCGAGGAGAAGCTGCGGCAGCAACTGTCCATCAGACCGAAGGGAGTTGCCTCAAAGGTAGAGAGGGTGAAGCGAGGGCAAGAGCAGGCACGAACGCAACAGTTACCACACCTGATACCAACTTGCCAGCCAATGGCTCTTTATAGCAACTGCTTTCTTGTATTTAGAGTACAAACATACTGAGTTCCACCAAAAGTGCTCATTAAGCATTTCACTATGTTTCCAAAATGAGAGAATCAGGTGAATGGCAACAATAAGAAAAAAGTCCAATAATTTACATTTCGATGAAGGAATGATGATTTGCAGTGCTGCACTCCAGAGTATAATCAAATAATTAATTGAATAGTTAAAATGGAGAATATGTGATATGATCTCCCAGATTTGCCTCCAGAATTGGCAAACCAAAGGACAGTCAAAAAGCATATGAGAGATTGTAGCTTTAGGAGAGGAACATGATGAACTTGCATGACTGGGCAACAAACTGGTGCAATATAGTTTCCATGGATTTCAAATTGCTCTGAGACACAAAATAAGAAGTCTGAATAAGGCTGAAAGATAGTGAAATATGTAACGAGCAGCTCTAGATGTGGCTCCAGTTTACATCATCTATTTCAACATTACAGTCTTTTACCCCAAAGATTTTGCAGATTTATAATAGGAGAAAAAGAATGTTGATGAAACAATTTATAAAATCTTGAAGCCAAATGCCCAAGTGGGCCCAATCCCTGGTAGGTGGTTAGTAACTGGAGAGGTTTAGTAAGACAGAAATGAGAAAGAGTAGGAGATATAGCAGCCCAAATCTGGAGCCAAGCAAAAAACTGAGTGAGTGGAAGAGAAAAGCAAGCTCTGAGGAGAGGGAAAGAAACAAAGGAACCCTCTTGAAAGAGTTGCAAGAGATACCATATCCCTTTGTTTTTTGATTTTGGCTAATTAATAGAGTGGCAACCAACCCGAATATCTGGGTGGGACCAAATAGGAGCTAGCTGAGAGTAAATCCAAGGAAACACTGGGGGTAAATTAAGGGAAGCAAAGTCCCTGAAAACTTTGTGTCAATGCCAAAATTGGGTGGACGTGTAGTTCTTTTGAAAGGGGCATACCATTAACTGCATCTAGGGGGGGGGGGGGGGCAGAATAAGTCAGGTCTCGTTCAAAGATCATCCACCTGGGAGGGGGGGGGGGGGGGTCCAGTAGATTTAATTTCTCAGAAAACCAATAATACCCAGGCTGTAAAATGAAGACAAGATGATACCCATAGAAATCTGGGAAGTTGACTCCTCCTTGTATTTTATCTGCTTTTAATTTAGAAAGGGCTATCTGAGACATTTTATAGTGCCAAAGAAAATGAGTTAATAACCTATACAGTTTGTACAAATCTGTGGAAAAAAAATATTAGGATCATGCAAGAATAAAATGTATGTGTGGGGCCAGAGCCATTTAAATTGTATCTAAGCAACCCACCAAATTAGATATAAGGTAGACCAATAAATCATGGCTTCTCTTACCCTCAACAAGATGGAAATTTCATACTGTATTATAGTTTCCAATATATCAGAATAAACGTTGACACCCAAATAATTTAAGCCTTGTGATGAGAGGCAAAAAGGATAGACAGAAAGATCAACCAGGGAACCCAGTAAATTTAACGCCAAAAGCTCTGCTTATATCAATTTATAATATAGCCAGAAAATGAAGAATAGTGAGATATCATAGCAAAAAGTTGAGGGGGAGAAGAATCCAGGTTTACAATGTAGAGCAACACATCATCTGCATAAACTGACAATTTAATCATCTCAGTTCCAACTTTGATGCCTTCAATAGAGGAATTGGTCCAGATAGTCAGGAGTAATGGCTCCAGTGACAGATTAAGTAGCATGAATGATAGGAGTCAACCTTGTTTGGTGCCCCTTTGTAAGGTAAAGACATGTGATCTTCTATTGTTCAAATAAAAAAATGCAGATGGATGACGATATAGAAGTTCGATCCAAGATAAAAAGTTGGGGCCAAATGCAAACCACCCCAGAGTCTCAATTAGATAGGGCTATTCAACCCTATTGAAGGCCTTCTCTGCATCCAGAGATAGTGCAATGATAAGGGAAGGATATGATTTAGCAAGGATCTGTGCATGTAAAAATAATTAGGGATGTGAATCGTTTTTTGATGATTTAAAATATCGTCCAATATATTTTAAATTGTCAAAAATCGTTAGGGCCACGATACAATACCAATTCCCCCGATTTATCGTTAAAAAATCGTTAATCGGGGGAAGGGGGAGGGCAGGAAAACCGGCACACTAAAACCCCCTAAAACCCACCCCCGACCCTTTAAATTAAATCCCCCACCCTCCCGAACCCCCCCCAAATGCTTTAAATTACCTGGGGATCCAGCGGTGGTCCAGAACGGCAGCGGTCCGGAACGGCCCCCTCAATTGAATCCTGTTGTCTTCAGCCGGCGCCATTTTGCAAAATGGCCACTGCAAATGGCGGCGGCCATAGACAAAAACGATTCGATGCAGGAGGTCGTTCAGGACCCCCGCTGGACTTTTGGCAAGTCTTATGGGGGTCAGGAGGCCCCCCCCCAAGCTGGCCAAAAGTTTCTGGGAGTCCAGCGGGGTTCAGGAAGTGATTTCTTGCCGCAAATCGTTTTCCGTACGGAAAATGGCGTCGGCAGGAGATCGACTGCAGGAGGTCGTTCAGCGGGGGTTCCGGACCGCCGCTGAACGACCTCCTGCAGTCGATCTCCTGCCGCCGCCATTTTCCGTACGGAAAACGATTTGCGGCAAGAAATCGCTTCCTGAACCCCGCTGGACTCCCAGAAACTTTTGGCCAGCTTGGGGGGGGGGCCTCCTGACCCCCACAAGACTTGCCAAAAGTCCAGCGGGGGTCCGGAACGACCTCCTGCGTCGAATCATTTTTGTCTATGGCTGCTGCCATTTTGCGGCGGCCATTTTGAAAAATGGCGCCGGCTGAAGACAACAGGATTCAATTGAGGGGGCCGTTCCGGACCGCCGCCGTTCTGGACCACTGCTGGATCCCCAGGTAATTTAAAGCATTTGGGGGGGGGTTCGGGAGGGTGGGGGATTTAATTTAAAGGGTCGGGGGTGGGTTTTAGGGGGTTTTAGTGTGTCGGCTCACGATTTTAACGATTTTCACGATAGTTTACACACCCAAACGGCAACAATACGATTCCCTCCCCCTCCCAGCCGAAATTGATCGTTAAGACGATCGAGGACACGATTCACATCTCTAAAAATAATCGAGCATTGTTGGAAATGAGACGATTCTTAATGAAACACGATTGGTCAGGGTGAATTAGATGTTGCATTAGCTTGTGTTATGTTTTAGTATGGATGTAAACCCTGGGCCGAGGTGAGAGATGTCTCCACCCACAGGGAGGAGCTCTGTGAGCCTCACCATCAGCAGGCGCAGTCTCAGCAGCGCAGGACACAGCTGTTAGGCAGAGACTTTATTATGAAGGAAGGAAGGCAGAGCCCGCAGAGCGGGAGATGTAAAATAATACAGTTCTAAGCAATGAGGTATACCCAGGGTGATGTCACTGAAGTGAAGGCCTGGTAGTGGCCCACAGTGTGGAGTATGCCAGGAAGTCCCTTTGGACGAGTAGAAGTTACCTCAGAAGTGCAAATCCGTACAAAATCAACCTTTGAATATTTCTGCGATCCTAGATTCTTCTGATTCGGAACTGGCAGTGCCAGCAACGTTAATAGTGACTCTAGCACTAGAACCTGACAGAGAATGGCTATTAAGATTATGTATTAGACATAGAAATGTTTCATTTTTAGGATGTAATGTCAGAGCATTCCTAGATATATCATGCGAGACCCAAAAAAGGAGAAAGGCTTTCCTCCTATTGAGGCCTCAAGTTTTGCTGATTGGGGCAGCCTTTTACCTTAAATTTCCATGTAAATGCATGGTAAAATGTCAATAATACTTACATATTTTTTGAGCCACTCCAACCGACACAATTTCTTATAGGGAAACCACCAATGACTCCAGTGAGAACCAGTGAAAATGAACACATTAGAAGAAACCTACAAAAGAACAACCACTATTCTTACAGAAATAAAACAGCATCTAACTGATCTTAAACATAATAAACTTAGATAAAACCGAAATAATCCTCTTAGACAGAAAAAACATCAACTCTCCCATACTAATACTCAATATCAAAAACCCCAAAACATCAATCTCTCCTGTCACTCATGCTCTAAACCTGGGAATCACCATAGACAACGAACTATCATTCAAAATCCACATAACTAATAAGATTAAGGAAGGTTACCACAAGCTATTTACACTCAGACGTTTCAAGCCTTTCCTTTCACAGGATGATTTCAGAACAGTCCTGCATCTACTCATATTCGCTAACCTTGACTACTGCAATGCCCTACTACTTGGCCTACCACTCATAACCATCTGTCCGCTCCAAATACTGCAGTACACGGCCGCTAGAATCCTAACAGGAACAAAAAAACATGAGCACATTACTCCGACTCTCATATCTACACTGGCTCCCCATAAAATACCGAATAGACTACAAAGTACTAACAACTCCCTGGTGGTCCAGCTGGGGGTCTGGGAGCCATCCCCTGCACTCACACCCCGCGGCTGCCGGTTTCAAAATGGCGCCAATAGCCTTTGACCTACTATGTCACAGGGGCTACCGGTGCCATTGGTCAGCCCCTGTCACATGGCCATTGGCAACATCTTGTGCTCCTACCATGTGACAGGGGTTGACCAATGGCACCACTAGCCCCTGTGACATAGTAAGGGCAAAGGCTATCGGCGCCATTTTGATTACTGGCAGCCGACGGCCCGAGTGCAGGAGATTGCTTCCGGACCCCTGCTGGACCACCAGGGACTTTTGGCAAGTCTTGGGGGACCCTCCTGACCCCCCCCCCCAAGACTTACCAAAACTCCCTGGTGGTCCAGCGGGAGGTCCGGGAGCCATCCCCTCCACTCACACCCTTGGCTGCCGATTTCAAAATTGCGCTGATAGCCTTTGACCTACTATGTCACAGGGGCTACTGGTGCTATTGGTCAGTCCCTGTCACATGGCCATCAGCGCCATCTTGTGCTCCTACCACGTGACAGGGGCTGACCAATGGCTCCGCTAGCCCCTGTGACATAAAGGCAAAGGCTATTGGCGCCATTTTGATTACTGCAGCCGACGGCCCGAGTGCAGGAGGTCACTCCCGGACCCCGCTGGACTTTTGGCAAGTCTTGTGGGGTTCAGGAGGGTCCCCCAAGACTTTCTAAAAGTCCCTGGTGCAGGGGGATGGCTCCAGGACCCCCCCACTGGACCACCAGGGAGTTTTGGTTTTGGGGGGGGTCAGGAGGGTGGGGGGTTGTAGTTAATTTAATTTTAGTGGGAAACAAATAGGAATTGACGTATAGAATGTATCAGGGGGCCCCCTTGCTGAATGCACTGTATCTGCTCCCCGATGAATATGAATCCCAAATGCAACATATGGCATCCCTCTGCACATCCCTACTACCCTATCTATATAACTCATCCCAGTTAGAGATCTCCCTTTCTCCCCTACCATGTAAACCCCCCCCCCCCCTATGTTTATTAGAAGTTGTACTAACTAACACTCAAATAGTGAAGCTGTAAACTGACATGATGGCAATATGTTGTGATGATATTTATCTAACACTTCTCCTGATTACTGTAAACCGTTCTGATGGCGAAACTGAATGACGGTATACAAAACACAATAAATAAATAAAATAAATACAAGTTATAGGTCTCTGTAATCTACTGAGAATTTCTTGAATGTAAAAGAAAAAATTTGCTTTAGGTAGAGTATATCTGACCCCCATAATTATGGACTTTAATATCAGAGAGTAATGAGGATTTTTTTTTATTTTCTGGGAAATTCTTTGTTGAGTAATTTCTGTTTACCTCTATAATTCTTTCAAGATTTATCTTGTAACTTTGTTAAAATGCATAAAAATAAAATTAAAAAAAAGAAGTGCAGATCCGGTAGTGGCCCGCGGATCGGGATACGCTGGGGATGTCTGTACTGAAAATGGTGCTAGTGAGGTAGACAGAGATGCAGGAACCTGGAAGTGGATCTCGTAGTTGGAATGACACTACCCTGCAACACAGGGTATACAGGAACAACTTCTACTGAAGAGGGGACGGTAGTGGCCCGGAGCCTGGGGTACACCATAGAGAAGCTTCAGTAAGCTGGTATCGTTGAAGTCTGTATTATGTACTCACAAAAGGTAGTTTCAGGAGAGTGTCCCAAGAAACAGGACAGGTAGAAGTCCAAGGCAGGAAGGCCCTCCGAGGAGCAGATAGCAAGGAACATGGAACGGCCCCCGAGGAACGGGTACCCAGAGTGTCCACATGCCAAGACAGAATCTGGAACAGACGTTCAAGAATGGAGAAGATTCAACAACAAGGGAACTCCTTGCTAACTCGTCAAAACAACGGGCCGGTCACCTTAAGTACAGCAGCGAGTTGACATCATCCGGTGGGGAGCACCCGAGGTTCCCGCTATGACATGTACAAAGAAGGCCCTTGCGCACGTGCACGCATCTTAGGTGATCCCAGAAACAAGATGGTGGTCGGCAGTGCCCATGCAGTCCTGGGGATGCCGGGGAGGTCGGCGTTGGCTGGCGGAGGCCACCATTCTTCCTAGGATTGATCGTAAAGGGAAAAAAGAGGTGAGCATGAGAGGTCACGCTGATGACCCTTTGCCCTTACCATGTGACGGGGCTATCGGTGCCATTGGTCAGCTCCTGTCACATGGTAGGAGTAATGGATGGCCCGCTCCATTTTTTAAGATGGTGCCGGCCGTCCATTGCTCCTACCATGGCCAATGGCACTGATAGCCCCTATCACACGGTAAGGGCAAAGGGCCATCGGCACCATTTTGATTACTGGCAGCCGACAGCCCGACAGCAGGAGATCATTCACGGGACCACCAGGGACCACCAGGGACTTTCGGTAAGCCTTGGGGGGTTGGACAAGTCTTGGAGGGGGGGGGGGGTGGGGAAGATGGGGGGTTGCAATTAATTAAATTTGAAGGGTTGGGGTGGGTTTTGGTTTGTTTTTGTTTTTACAACCCCCCCATCTGCCCCCCCCCCCCCCACCCCGGGTTTCAGGCTTCATTTCAGGGGCAGACGAAATAAAATTGGCCCGAACCACGGGAAAATGAAATTTCCCGCAGCGGCCGATAACAAAGGCCGAACCAAAAGGTTTGGCCGAATCATCTCTACAAATGATATTTGTAGGCAGGAGGAAATCAAAGAGGTGAGAAAGGTGTCAATATCCGCACCTTCAAGCCCTTCAGGTACTCCGAGTAGGCTTATGTTGTTGCGCCGGTTATGATTCGCCATGTCTTCCAACTCCGACGTGGCGCCGACGTCACGTGATTCCCCGCGGGTTCGCTCCGGGACCCTCGTTTGACCCAAAAGGAACTTTTGGCCAGCTTGAGGGGGCCTCCTGCCACCCCCAAGCTAGCCAAAAGTTCCTTTTGAGTCGAACGAGGGTCCCGAGCGAACGCGCGGGGAATCACGTGACGCCGCGTCACTCCGACGTGACGCCGACATCACGTGCTCCTTGCAAAGGAGTTCAGAAATGGCGTCCTGACCCCGCTGGACCACCAGGGAGTTTTGGTAAGTCTTGGGGGGGGGGATTAAGGAGGGTGAGGGGTTTAAATTTTTATTTGCACATATGGACATACTCAACTTATGGAATTCTCCATATGTCCATATTGACCGCAAAATGACCCCCCCCTTTCGACTTATGGACTTATGAACATAAACTTTTGGTCTGCACATCCCTACTATATATATACATTATTAAAAAGAGCAGATGTCTGTATTGTACTGGATTGGAGAAAACACTGGGATTCTGATCTTTGGATTAAATCTTTGGGAAAACTCTGGGATGAATATTGGCTATCCACAATTAAAATTTCCTAATCTTCCTCAATCATACAATCTATGTACTTTGTTGCCCACAGAGCCTTATGGACTCCATGGATGCTATTCAAAGTTGTTTTGGAATCTTTAAAAAAAAAATGTCATCACATTTTCATTTTCAGTATGGTGATGGGCCATTTCACATCCACCATAGGATCTTTTTTTTTGTTTTTTTATTTACCCGTTTCAGTTTTCTTTAAAGAAAAAAAAAAAAAAACAGAAACCCACAACGCTTCTCATTTATTAAAATATGGAGCCCCCTCCCCCCACATGTACAATCCATCACCCACCCTATCCCACCCTCTTCATTTTCCCAGGACTCACCAAAAATCCCTAGAGGTATAGAAGGGGGGCCTGGGAGTGACCTACCACTCATAGGCTGTGACAGCCATTAATCAAGATGGAACCAGCCAACCTTTTTCCCTACCATGAGACAAAGGCTACCAGTGCCATTGGGCAGTTCTTGTCATATAGTAAGGGCAAAGGGCGGCTGGTGCCATTTTGACTAATAGCAGCTGCTGGAGCAGGAGGTCATTCCCAGGTCCCCCGCTAGACCATCAGGGATTTTTAGTCCTTGGGGAGTCAGTGTTACAATTCAATGAATTGGTGAACCCTTGGGCCACAATGAGAAGGTAAAAAAGGCTTACCGTGGTTCATCATTGGTGGGAAGATGAACCTCAGGCGCCAGCAACCAGAGTTACCAGCAGGGCAGTGGTATAGACAGTCCAGAGTCGAGGCAGGCAGCAAAGAGACAAAGTCCAGTATCCAAGCAGGGTCAGAGGGCAGGCAGCAGGCAAAGCAAGTCCAGTATACAAAGCAGGGTCAGAGGCAGGTGGCAGGCAAGGCAAAGTCCAGTATCCAAAGCAGGGTCAGAAGCAGACAGCAGGCAAGGCAGAGTCCAGTATCCAAAGCAGACATCAACACAAGACACACAAAACAGGAGACACACCAAGCTGGACCTATTGCAAGGCACTGGCAATCCTTCAGAAGCCTCCTTATATAATCCTGGGTAAGGAAGTGGTTCCTGGAAGCCTGGAACTACTTCCTGTTGCTGCTCCTATAAGTGGGGGAGGAGCCAAGTGCCTGTGTCAGATTGGGGCTAAGGCTGCCCCTGTGGGAGCCATGCTGTTGGCTTACTGCTGCCTTAGTCAATGATGAGGACCATGCAGAGAGTATTAAAGAGACCTGCCTCTGCCACTGTTGGTAGGTGTGGTCAGCCCCCGCTGATCGCAACAGTCAGGAGTGTGGGGTTAGAATAGGCAGGGTGTTCCATGTATGGGGGGCTCCATATTTTAAGAATTATGAATGGTTGGGGTAGGTTCTGGGGTGCTTTTTTTTTCAACATGTCTTTTTTAACCCCCTCCCCCACCCAAAAAAAAAATGATAGGAAAAAACAAACAAGATTTCATGGGATATGTTGGATTCATGGGATGTTGCCATTCATTTGTGGGCCCCACAAATTAAACAAATAGGACCCATTATTTTAGATGTAACATTTGTTTTAAACAAATGCACATCCCTAGAGATTGATGAGAGTTACTTGCGAATGTTTACAGTTGGGTTTGTTGGAATAATTATGCTTGCAAGTAGTTACCGGTTTCTGTGAAATGTTGTGCTTTTCTGTGATTTCTTAACTGCTTGTCAGTTTTGTCTGTATTTTCTGTTTGGTCACTCAGTGTGCATGAGGATGTGGTTTGCATTCTTTGTTTCTAGTCTGTGTGCCTCAAGGTGGGCAATCTGCTGTACTTGTGGAAAGTGAGGGTGTGCTATCGATGGGTATCAAGTACTCTAAGTATGGATATTGTTGCCATCTGCTTTAGCAGAGGTAAATGCCATATAAGGAGGAGGAAGTATCCCAGGGAGAAGATACATAGGCCCCAAAACTCAGTATTTGAACCTTTCTGAGAAGCAAGTGGTTACAGATTCAGATTTATTATGGAAATCATTTTATTCCTACGGCAGCAGTTGGAGCGGAATCTGAGGCTTTCCACATATAGAAGTCATGCTTTGCCCAGTCCATATCAAAGCACTTAGAGCTTTGGCATCTTTCAACTTCAATACCTCCTGACCCCTCTCAGTGGTCACAATGGGAATAAGTCAATCAGCCCTGGAGAGTAGGGTGATTCTTGAAGTTGGTGGTGCATCAGAAAACTTGCTGCTGCCATGTTACCAATCCTCTGAACTGCCTCCCCATCCTGACATCATCAATAAAGACCAGGCCCAAAATATCTCTTTTTACATGCTCATACAAGCAACGTTGAGCTGGCCTTTGATGTTCAGGCTGTGGGAGGCAATTCAGAGTGTTTGGAGCCCCAGAGCAGGAGCATAGCTTTACTTTATTGGTAACTGGTACGCGGTGGACAGGAACAATTCAAGGCAATCTGCTGCCTCAGATGAGGGATGGGATAGGATGAAATGCCCCCCCCCCCCCCCCCCCACACACACACACACCCCTTCTAAGGGATACACTCTCCAAAAGACATCCCATACCTACTCACCATACAAAAAAAGATTCTGATTCTAGTATCACTTTGCTAACAGACTCACAAACATCTTTCACTGCCAGAAACTTCAAAAAGACATTCAGAACCTTTATATAAAACCTACCAAAGCATAACAAACTTCAGGATTCAAACAGCAGCAACTGTATCTGGGAAGTGGCAGCACGGCAAATATTTCCATAGGCCCTAGAACACCGGTGCACCTTCTACTGGAAAAACAGAAAAGCCAGTCACACATTCCAGCAGAATCCCTCCCCCCAATCACGCACAGAGCACAAACCCGCCCTTACCTAATAGAAAATAAGGTACCATGAATTAAACACAGGAAAATGCAAACACAATTTCCTACAGTCCCTGAATATAATCTGCTCTGAAGTTCCAAAAAAAGGGAATATAAATAAAAATAAAAACTGAAATGGAAATCCCAACTCTGCATACAGTGCAACACCAGACAAAAGGAACATAAATGCATTTCCTTCTGAACTGAGCAAAATGTGGATGTAAGAACTGCACATTCCTAAAGCTGACCTATTCCACACTGTAAAAATATTTTCTGCCTTCGCTGTCTGGGCATTTTATTTTTGTAATTGAGTCTTCTCCATTCAACTTTTCATTTTTTCTCTCCTCCTGTCTTCTTCCCTACATCTGTCTCAGACATTGTTCTTCCTTTTTCATCTTTTTCTCCATTTCTCTCTTCTTTGCCTTTCTATCTTACTCAAAATTAAATGTCACCCTCTTCTCCTGTCTCTAACGCTTCACTTCTCGTATTCCCTCTTTTCACCTCTCATCTGTCTACCAGTTTTCTATCACCTACCCCAATCTCCCTCTAGCCCTCCCATTCCCTAAACCCTCATTCTTTTTCCAGCATCCTATTCCTCTTTGTCTTTCATCCATTCCCTAATTCCCTAATTCCAGATTTCTACCACCCTCTATTCTCATCCTAATCTCATCCACCTTCCTGTGCTTTCATCATCTCACCAGTCCCTGCTTGTTCCCTGTCACTCAATTCTTCCCTGGCTTCCAGCCCATTCTTCTGTCTCTTACCCCCTACCGGCTTCCTCTTTCACCATCTCCCCAGCTTTTTCCCACTACCTATCACTCCCTTCACAGACCCTTTCCTCACACCACTCCACAGCCTCCCTATCCTTTTCCATTGCCTTTCATCAGCTTTCCAGTCATCCAGGCCATTTACACTACCTTTCATTCCTTCCACACCCTTTTCTCTTACCTCTATCTTATACCCTCACTCATACTCACCCCCCCAACCCATCTAATACCCCTTACTAGTAGCCACTCAATTGCCAACTGACAACTACTCCACCAAATCCCAGTTTTCCACCATTCACAAGTCTCTTCTCAGCCCCCTCCAACCAGGTGTTTGCTAAGTACTTAAAAGATCTGAGTTATGTGCCCAGAGATCCTTCCCATCGACATACACCCCCTCTACCCCCCCCAAAAAAAAAAAATTTAGATAATTAAATTGAAGATACAGGGGCAATTGAGATATAGGCTTTCCACTTCCTTACCTGACCCCCTCAACATTACCTTCTGACTCCTCCCCACATTTCTTACACCTATTTTCCAGCCTAACTTAACACACACCAATTCAATCTCCCAGTTTCCTCTGTTCTCCCAATCTTCACTCAATCTAAGTTCCTATTCTCCCTCATTATATGTATTTATTTTATTTATTTATTTATTTAAAAGATTTTATATACGGTCGTTCATAATTACATCACAACAGTTTACAAAAGCATAAAACAAAATCAAAGAAATACATTGCAGTAACAAAGTCAAGGAGACTATACAATACATACAAAAAAAACAAATAAAGGAGATTTTTTTATACTGCCCAAACCCTAAAATCATATAGTTCCTGTTCCCTATTCCCAGCCCCACGCCCCTCTTTCAATCTTCTAGTTGCTACACTTCTCCCCTCATATCCACATACTGCCCCTGCCTCGGTTACCCTCTACTCCTACCCAACAATGGATGCAAAGCAGAGCTAAGCTTTTTGCCCTTTTAACTCACCATACAAAATGCATATTCAAATTACGTTGTCACTTTAAAATCAGCAACACAACATCCCTCCTCTGCCAGACACCATATAAAATAACTCCAAACCTGCAGAAAGAGACATACAGAAGCCATTTGTGAATTTACTATGCCCTAATTGCACTAACTCCTAGGACTCAAAGAGCATCCACCTTACCTTTGAAAAGGCAGCACTGGAATTATTATACTGTGCGCTTTATTCTGCAAAGGGTGTGGGGGACTCTGGAAGCTGGGGCTGTGGAATTCAATCCTGGATCACTTGTGGTGACTTCTGGACTTCTCTCCCGGGGACTGCTAGCAGCAGTATGCAGATGAGCCTTCCAGTCCTCTTCTACTGCAAAGGGTGCAGGGCCTATGGAAGCTGGGGCTGTGTAATTCAATCCCTGGATCGCTTGCGGTGACCTCACCCAGGGGATGCTGGGAGCAGGATGCAGATGAGCCTTCCAGTCCTCTTCTACTGCAAGGGTGGGGCCTCTGGAAGCTGGGGCTGTGGAATTCATTCCCTGGATTACTTGCAGTGACCTCTGGACTCCTCTCCCAGGGGATGCTGGGAGTAGTATGCAGATGAGCCTTCCAGTCCTCTTCTACTGCCTTTAGGGCAAGTGCATTGTTTGCCCTCACAAGATTAGCAGACCTGTGCAGCATGGGGAAAAAAAGGCAAGCCCTGGGGAAATGGACTGTAGACATGCATGTATTTAACACTTGTCATGGCAGCATACTGTTACATCCCCCTCAGTCCTCACCCCTTGTCTATGCTATTTGCCACAAACACTTAGCTAGAGATGGAATAGAGAAAGAAGTTCTCTCATACCTATGAGACAACTGTCACTGGGACAGGCCCTCCTCAAAAATGTTCACACAGGCCCTATTTCCAAGGTATAAAGGATCATGCACAGATCCCGGGTACCTGGCCACCACGTCAAGGATATCCATTTGAATGTTACAGACCATTTGCACTTTAATAGAATGGAAAAGCTTTCTTCTGTTGCAGTACATCTCCTCCCTGTTCAAGGGTAAAATGACCATGTGAGTGCAGTCGATAGCTCCCAGAACATTGGGAAATTTTGTGAAGGCATAAAGCCTCTTTTTCAAGTCCATCAAGTCCTGCCTGTCCCGAGGAAATGATATGTGGTTGATTAATACAGTCAGAGACAGCTGTTATAAACTGGTCAGACAGCGGGAAAAATTGGTTTGGTACAATCACCCCACGCCCCCCATTGTCATTTGGACAGAGCCAGTTGCCATGAAATATAGGTGTGGCCCACAGCTTGGTGAGGCCAGGCACAGCATGGGACCTTTCCGTGATGGGATCCAAGATCCCCTCGGGTTTTCTTCATATAATTCCAGGTAGCCCGAGAGCTGAAGCAATACCTGCAAAACACATAATCCTCTAGCATGCCTAGCAATGATGCTCATTGAGGAATGATGTGCTCCCTGTATCTCCTCTGCCATGGCTGCATGCATGCCAGGTGCTGCCATGGACCCTGACCCTGTGGGGCCAGTGACTCTGCCTCCGGTGCAGGGACTTCCTAGAAGGGCTTGGAACTGCCTTTGCCTGTTCTTGAGGTTGTTGTTGCACTTCTTCTTGTTGCCTGCGGCGTGTCTCCCAAAGCATCCAGTATCCCCCAAGAATTAAGCTTGCCACAAGCATAATGGTTTTAGAAAGCTAAGCCAGGTAAGAACAGATGTTTTTATTGGCCCATGTAGGCCTAGGTAGTTGTGTCTGTTAGAATACCCTCTTTTTATTGTGCGGGATATTCACTGCGATAAATACCCGCGTTCTGCAATATTGGTCGTGGGAGTGCGAAAAAAAGTTTTTTCACTGTACTGCAAAATAAAGGTATAGTTATTTCTGGCATTAAATCCCATGATAGTGTGCGTTACTCTATTGTATTCCGCGCTAGCAGACCCTCATTTCAATTTACTCTGCCCAAAATCCTCCCACTCGAATACTCAGTTTAATTTGCATATGGATTTTGATTTGCATTATTTATCACACATGTTACGGTATTATCGCGTGCATTACAGCATTATCGTGTCAGATAAGGTCCTAACACAATTTGATAAATGACCCAGTTCATTTGTACGTGCCACAGGTGGGTTTATGCTCTCATGACACAGATATCAACACAGATTTTCTCAACTGAAAGATATACAGCATTTGAACTTGTATTATTATTATCAGGTGACATCATTTTTAGATCTAGTAGTCTAAACCCTGCTTCCTTGATCCCACTGACAGAGGATGGTGACCCACTTGATTGTCTGTTAGTTACATCTATAGAGATTAAGCCTCATATAGATCTAGAGAGCCACAAAGCTCGCAAATGCTCTGTCATTTCATGTTGTTTTCAAAACTAAATGATGGAAAAAAAAACATGAAATTTTAGTTTTCCTTCTATCATTTTTAGTGCACAGTATTTCTAAAACCTAGAAAAATGAAAAACAAATTGGGCAAAAACCTAACAACATGGAAATGTGCTCCCAAATGACACAAAATGACACAATATAAACAGTTTGGCCTGCATTGCATACCCCTAGTATTTAGAAGACTTGGGTTTCAGGTCCATAGAACTCCACTTAGAATGTAATAACTATTTTATTGATTAAAAGCAATCCTTTCCTCTCCCCTTCCCAAAGAAGGATTCTGTAAAAATATGTAATTGGACATTGTACTTATTCATATTAATCTATAATATTAAAATGTTGGTATCACCTCAGTATCAGTAACATAAACTCTCTCCACTGATCAGCAAGTTGTAAAACAACACAAAGTTTTAGGGGGGAAAAGCATTCAGTACCCATTAAGAAAAACTTCTGTGTCATAATAAAATTCACCTTTACTGACTGGACTGAAACAGGAACAACTCTGTCTGTGAAGAGACAGCACTGCAAATATTATCCTGGGCCCTAGAAGACCTATACATTCATTGGGAAAACAGAACAAACTGAATTGCTATAGATTTATAAGTATGTAATATGTGCCATGTTGGGTTAGAACAAAATTCCACCAAGCCACGCCGCCTTTCTCCAACAGTGGCCACTTTGGGTCATTAAGAGTTACATGGCAGTTCCCAAAGAGTAGGTCCATTCCTTTTTGCTCACTCCTAGGGATAAGTGGTGGCTTTCCCAAGTCCACCTAGCTAATAATTGTTAATGGACTTTTTCTCCAGGAGCTTGAACAAACTGCTTTTAGTCCCAGTTATATCAGATGTCTTGACCACATCCTCCAGCAAATAATTCCACAGCTTGATTGTCAGCTGAGTTAAAAAATACTTTCTCAGCTATTTGTTAGTTTCATGGAGTGTCCCCTAACTTTATTACTATTTGAAAGGGTAAGTAACCATCCCCTATTCACTTTTTCCACCCCACTCAATATTTTATAAACCTCTATCATATCCCCTTTCATTCACCTCTTCTCCAGGCCAAAGTTTAGCCTTCATGAGGGAGCTTTTCCATGCCATCCCCTTTATCATTTGTCTTGCCCTTCTCTGTACATTTTTTAGTTCCACTGTACCTTTTTTGAGATGAGGGTGACCAGAATTGCACACAGTACTCTACACAGAAGCTACCAGAATACAGTACCTCGGTCACACACACAGAACACAGACCCTCACCATATTCAGAATAAGTAACCAACAAATATGCAGATAAAAATTGGAAACCAAGAAACCAACTCTGCATGGAATGCGACACTGGAAAAATATAAACAGGTATGCATTTCCTCCTATACTGAGCATAATTCAAAGGCAGAAGAGAGACAGAATGCCAAAGCTAACACTTCAATCACTAACCAACTACTAAAATGCTTTGTTCTATCTTTCATCCATTCCTCTCTCCCATTCTCTTCCAATACTCAGTTTCCTTCTTTTCATCTCTCACCTACCTATCAGATTTTCATCTCCCACTCTCACCCCTTACCAGCCCTCCCCCCTCTGCCTATCATGCTTTCTATTCCACATTCCATCCGCTGTACTTGCCAACTACACAACACTCATTCTACCCTCCTTTGCCTCTGGCCCATAAATAACCCCAAATATTTTGCTGTCTCCAGCCCTACTTTCTAGCCTCCTTCTTTTGTCTTACCTCTACCCAGCCTCCCGTCATCCCTCTCTCAGTACCATCCAACTTCATTTCCAATATTTCTCTCCTCCTCACAGACCTATCTCTTTCTATTGCCTTCCACCCTCTCTCCAGACCTATCCCCAGCTCTTATTATTGCATCTCACACTCCCCCCCCCCCCATGGTATGAAGAAATTCATCATACCGCTTCTCTATCCTTTACTCTCATCAGCCCCCCTTCTCTTATACCCTTCTCCACAACTATAGCCTATCTCAACTTCCCCATTCCTACCTCCCCAGTTCACCTAACACTCCCAGATCTTCTTGCCTTCTAGCACATCTCTTTTCTCTTCTTTCCCCTCATCTTCATATATTGGTGCATGTGATCTGACACTTCTAATTTTTACACTCTTTCTGTTGCTGTTGCCTTTCCTCTTGAGTTTCATCAGTTTTCAGATGGCTAATTTATGTGGCTAAATTACTATTTGCCTTCATAAATGAGTTTGAATATTATCTTTCACAATCTTCAGAAAAGCCAGTGATCAAAAACACAATCATCTGAAACCCTCACACTGTTCCCTGTCTTTGATTTCCCCATCCCCAGGATCTTTTCCACTCAAAATGCTTTACTGCTATGCAAACGTTGCACACACCAGCAGACTGCAAAAATAGAAAAAATAAATGTACATTAAATATATTCACATAAATAATAATAATAATATACATTACTTACCAAAAATTCCACGTGTTGCTTCAGCCAGGAAAAGTGGAAGCAGACCAGTGCAAACACTGTTCCAGCCCTCTCTGTACTGTTTGCCTCATGCCTACTTCATAGCATCCTCCTGCCTCATTGCTAGCAGAAGATTTACTAGGGGCTCTTTTTTGATGATGCTTGACTGACCATGTCCTCCAGTCTTTTCTCTCATCGGGGGAGGGGGGGGATAGGGGAGGATTCTGAGAAACATATAATGATCCTAATAAGTCAGCTATTTGACAATACTAATGCAATGCTGTTGCTCCCCACTGCACACATGGCTAGTTTGCTGCCATTTCTTCCTCCCCCTGGGCTGGATCCAATCAGATAGTTTGGTTAATGTGCAAGATAAAGCACTTTCAAAATTTATGGGGTGGCTTACACATAAAATACTCTGATTGGAGCTGGTGTGGAGGAGGAAGGGGTGATTCTGGTGTCAGTAGCAAGAGTCTCCCAGGGGTCAGAGGGACCAGCAGCAGCACGACATTAGAAAGGATCCTGGATATCCTGATCCAGTTGGACTGTCTTTCTCCCCACCTATGTTGCCCACAATGAAGAGAAAAACAAAGCTGACAGGTGACTAAGAGATGGAACATGTCCATCTATGCATAGTTACTGCAGTGGAGCGAGTAGATGCATTCAATGGAGTTTAATCTCAGTGCCTCCAATCTAGGCTACAGGATATAGGCTGCCAGTTGGTGGATACCCATATTGGGCTGCTGAGTACCCACAGAGCTTGCACCTATGAAAAACAATAGTAAGTAATTACATTACATTGTGCCTATAGTCTGAGCCCTGTGTCCCTGATACCCAATAAATCATTTAACCACACATTGAGTAGTTTCCTCCATTTCCCTTAATACTGGCTTATGTATCTGGTATCAGTTCATTAGCTATGCTTGGAGTAGGGGTTAGAGGCAGTCTGTTGCAGAGATGGCACACCAAAATGGCCAGTAGTGGCTATCTAATTAAAGCTATACATACTTATACAATTGTGAAACCTCCCAAATGTGATTTAGATGTAATTACCTCTGGCCCCACTCCTGCTTCTTCTGCAGATGTTGCAGTCAATCCCCCACAAGACCCTGGAGTTCCTGGACCTTCTTTTCAAGTCCTCAATCTAGTTAAATTAGAAAGATAGGATGATATGGAATGAGAACAGATATGGAGCTTAATACCCACCCAATGTTCCCAATTTCTTACAGAAACCTAGATCCAGTCCCCAGTAACTGAAGGACTTTCCTTGCATTCCTTGAATCTATGGATCCTGTATCTTCTCCTTTGCTTTTTGGAACATATGTAACATTTCTGAGTGACTTCCTTCTCTTGGTGGCCCAATCTGTACATCCACCACCCTTTCAATTGCAATAGATATATAGTGACATAGTAGGTACAGTAGGTGTATAGTCTGTAATCTAGGAGTAATCCTAAACAAAAAGCTTTCAATGAAGTCTCATGTGAAAAGCTTGATAAAAGCGGGTTATTTAAAATTAAGAACATTGTGCCGTTTAAAACAGCTTTTAGAGCCTACAGAGTTGTGTACTGTTCTTTAGACTCATATTCTCAGGATTGGATTATTACAATCCATTATTAATTGGTTTGCCTGACTTTACCTTGCAATTACTCCAGAATTCTGCTTCTTGTGTCCTAATGGGGCAAGTATTTATGATCATATCACACCCATTATAGAGTGAAATTAAGGTACTAATGCTGATCCATAAGCTTCTTCACAAATCTGTACATTTATTGGTTTCATTGTTGTACATTTATATACCAACACACTCTTTGAGTTCAGCAAATAAAGGCCTTCTTGAAGTTCCATCAATCGGGCAGGCACATCTTGTTGAAGCCAAGGAACTGGTCTTTTCAATTGCCAGCTCTACTGTCTAGATTTCTATGCCAGAACAACTGCACATTATGTCAAATACCAGCAAGGCATTAAAGATTTAGACCTAGATTCATCAAAATGCTATAAAATTCACCAACAATAAGGAAAAGGGACATGGCTATGATAATTTTAGCATTACCACATTCTATTGTAACACTTCACACAGAGAGAGAGAGAGAGAGAACTTCTTATAAGCCTTCATAGTAACAAACTATTTATATCACCAGCTAATAGCTCGAGGTGAGGTCGTGGTGATGGTAAGGGTTTAGAGGCCAGTTTTACATGCAGAGTGAGATGTATGAACAGCAAAATATACTTCAGTGAAGATTTGACATCATTTGGTGTGAGGAAAGTCTCACAAAGATGAGATTTCTACAATGTTCTCTCACCCTAGCTTGATAGTACCCTGTTATAGAGACCATCAAGCTAGGGTGAGAGAACATTGTAGAAATCTCATCTTTGTGAGACTTTCCTCACTCAAATAATGCCAAATCTTCATCGAGCTGTATTGTGCTGTTTGTAAGTCTTACTCTGCATGTCAAACTGGCCCCTAAACTACCAAAACCTCACCTCAAGTTACTAGATGACCTTCCTATACTGATATAAGCAGTTGAATAACTGGAAGTCTCTCTCTCTCTCTCTTCTCTCTCTCTCTCTCTATCTCCTCTCTCTATCTCTCTCTCTCTCTCTCTAGCTCTCTCTCTCCTCTCTCTCTCTCTATCTCTCACTCACTTTTCCCTCCCCTCCTTCCCCAGCCCAGAAATGGATGAAAATGCAATTTGCAATCTTTATTGCAAATTAGGTTACGGTCGTTTTGGGCATATCGCACAGCTTAATGCAAGGAAAAAAGGTGTAGTTATTTCTGGCATTAAAAACGTGTGATAATGCCCCTCATTTTCATTAATCCCGCCTATACCTCTCCCCGATCACGCCTCTTTCAAACATTGCATTCGCACCATGTGGGTAGACCCAGGACTATCACATGCATTATGGTGTTAACGCATGTGTTATGCTGTTATCATGGGCATTAATGCCATAACGCATTTGATGAATGATCCTGTTAGTTCTTCAACCAGGCCTTCAATATTAAAACATAAGGGTATTGCAAGCCTTTTACCTGCACTGGTAAATCCACCTGATTATTTTCTTTGCAGGATATTCAACAGCACAGCCATATATCTTTATATATTTTTTGTTTTCTTGTAATGTTATGTATTTGATATTTATTTCCTATGTATGTTTTTTACTTTGTAAGCCACCATGATCTTCTGGAGTTTGTCGACAACAAATATTGCAAATAAATAAATAAGTAAATAAATACATATAGAATTTTTCTGTTGCCATGTTTCTATGTTAGTGGAAGCAGAAGCATTCTGTTCTTGCAATCTAGCCAGGTCTGCTCTCTCACTACTAAGGCTATCCCCACCTGCTTATCAGAGTATGAGCACTTGCCTGATAGCTTCTTATCTCAGACTTTTTGTCTACCTTTTGTGTTCTCCACCATATTGGATTGAAGAGCATTCAAGTTTCTCACTTAGTTGCCACCAACATTCACCGTTCCTATGCCTACACAGTGTAGATTCTGGATCTGCTCCCCTGAAAGCTCTTATCTCACATGGGTAGGATGCCTTGTGGTTAAAGGGACAGACAGGTTGTCAACATCCTCCAGAGGTTCTGCCTCAATCTATGCTTGGGGAACATCTTGCCCTTGTTGGTGACAATCAGGTGGGCAAGTCGGTGCACATCCTCATCCATGAAGTTCAGCTTTCTGGTCCACGGAATTATTTTGCCAATGTGCTTGCCCTTCCAGAAGATGAAATACTGCACATGGAAAGTAAGTATATATTTTTAAACATATACAAAATAAACACTTTGACTTTTTTAAAGATATGTGCACAAGTTTGAGGGCAGAGATACATGTATTTTATAATTTGTGTTCTTGATAAGCACTCACTTATGCACATATGTTCTAATTTATGCACAGTACTGAAAATTTCCCTCTAAAGATGACATTGATCCTTTGAGAGGAAGTTTTTTATGCCATAACTGTTTTTTTTTTCAAACTACCAGGTTTATTACATTTTCTGACCTCAGACTCTTTTCAGACATACTGTGTCTGTACAATGGAGTAATCTACCTTCTCCAGATGTATCAGCCAGGTACTACAAGCAATAACAAGACAGATTAGGAATTATATGAAAGTTCTACCTAGAGGCAATAATGACAGGATCTTCAAATGAATTTCTATGCCTTTGCTGGGATATCAAACATAATAATGATCTTTTTATGGGAAGCAATCTTTTCCCTGGGGATTTGAAAGCATTAAACCATAAAGCTCTTAAAAATTTCCAAACCTGACATCACTTGAATTCAGGGAAAGTTGATTACTCATATATTTTTTAGAAAAAAATTTATAGCTTCCAGCTTCTTACTAACAACTATATCATCTTTAGCCAACACTATTTTATTTCCTGAACATTCGCCATCTGTTGCTGTAAGTTAGAAATTGTATCCAAAAAATTTCAATATTTCAGTAAAGCATTTACTTTGTTCTCCAGTCCCTAAGCATTTTCCTTAAATAGTATTTTATGTGCTGCCTGGATTTTTCTTTAAGTCTATAGTAAGATGCCAAAAGACTAAAAAGGTTAAAGCAGGCACTGTACAGACCTGTGAACTAGAAGCCTCATGATGAAACAATATCCAAATGCTCCTTACTAAGATTCAGCTTGTTCTGTAACCATCTGTCATCAAATCTACTGAAATTGCAGGATGGAAGATTTCTACCAGAATTATATAGGTCATTAGAATATAAGAAGTCGACATACAGTGTCAGACTGAGAGTCCATCAAGCCCAACATCCTATTTCCAACAGTGGCCAATCCAGGTTACAAGTACTAGAGGCAGGTTGTCAAACATTAAATAGATCCCATGTGACTAATGCCAGTAATAAGCATTGGATATTCCCTAAGATGATAAAATTCAAACCGGCACAGGAGCCACAGTTATGCACATACGTCGACCCAAAATCAGTCATTTTTTAACATACGCACAAATATGTGCACGTGTTATAAAATAGTCTAGCCGGGGCACATATGTGTGCCAAATTTTAATTGGGCACACTCATTTATGCACAAACCCCCACTTCTACCATGTAAATCAGAGGATTTAAAAGGGGCGCGTGCTGACGCCATGCCCATTTTTACCAAATGTCCCTAATTCACCCAGTTATGAGATACGGCCTCCAAACCCCCCTAGTTTAATAGCCTTCACTGTCCCCAGATAGCTCTGACTGTTTAAAACTCCACAGGGAATAGCCACTGCTATTACTGGCATCAGTAGCATGGGTCTTCTTTGTGTTTGGGTACTTGGCAGGTTCATGTGGCCTGGTTTGGCCCTCTGTTGTAAACAAGATGCTGGACTGATGGACCCTTGGTCTAACCCAGCATGGCGATTTCTTATGTTCTTATGTTCCTATGATCTACTTAGTTTTCTTTATTTTTTAATTTATATGTCATTCATAGGAGAAGTAAAGTTACAAGGCAAGGGACTCTTTTTCAAATCTTTGGAGATGTGCGCACTACAGGAGATATGTGCATACCCAGGCAACTTTCAATATCCGCTCGGAATGCACGAGCCCATCTTATTTGTTCATCCCCTAGCTCATGCATGTTCCAGGTTTTTTAAATTCACCTCTAAGTCAACTTGATTAATAGCAGTTTAGGGATATCTCCTCCCGGAACATATCCAAATCTTTTTTATACCTAGCTATATTATCAACCTTAACCATATCCTCTAGCAATAAATTCTAGAATTTAATTGTACATGGAGGGGCAGATTTTAAAAGCCCTGTGCACGTAAATCCAGCTGGATTTAAGTGCACAGGGGACTTGCGCGCCGGCATGCCTATGTTGCATAGGCCGCCGGCGCGCGCAAAGCCCCGGGATGCGCGTAAAGTCCCAGGGATTTGCTTGGGGGGCATGTCGGGGTGGCACGGCATCCGGGGGCATTCTGGGGGAGGGGCCGTGGGTGTGGTGCTGGCCCAGAGGCATTACGGGGGCATGGCCGAGGCCTCCGAACCAGTCCCTGGGCTGGGCAATGGCACGCCGGCAGCTGACCAGTGCGCGCAAGTTACGTCTGCCTTGGGCAGGCATAACTTTCTGAAGAAAGGTAGGAGAGGATTTAATTAGGGCTGGGGGGTGGATTAGGCTAGGGAAAGGGAGGGGCAGGTGGGGGACTGGGAAAAAGTTCCCTCCAAAGCTCTCTGATTCGGAGCGGCCTCAGAGGGAACCGAGGCAGGCTGCTCGGCGCGTGCAGATTGCACAATTCTGCACCCCCCCCCCCCCCCTGCGTGCGCCGACCCTGGATTTTATAACATGCGCCTGGCAGCTCACGCATGTTATATCTACACCCACACATAACTTTAAAAATCTACCCCTGAGTAAAAAAGAATTTTCTCTGATTTGTTTTAAATGTGCTACTTGCTAACTTCATGGAGTGCCACCTTAGTCCTTTGTATTATCTGAAGAGTAAATAACCGAGTCACATTTACCTGTTCAAGTTCTTTCATGGTTTTATAGATCTCTATCATATCCCCAGTCAGCTATCTCTTCTCCAAGCTGGACAGTCCTAACCTCTTTAGCCTTTCCTTATAGGAGAGCCATTCAATGCCCTTTCTTACTTACCGTCCTTCTTTGCACCTTCTCCAGTGCAACTATTTCTTTTCTGTGATGCGGGTGACCAGAATTGCACACATTGTTAGGGATGTACAGAGGGGACGGCATACTTTGGCATTCGTAATTCGTATTCATCGGGGGGGCAGATACATTGCATTCGGCAAGGGGGGCCCCTGATACATTCATGCGTTCATTCTTATTCATTTCCCGGCTAAAATTGAATTAACTACAACCTTCCTGACCCCCCCCCCCCCAAGACTTACCAAAACTCCCTGGTGGTCCAGCGGGTGGTCCAGGAGCCATTTCCTGCACTCACGCCATTGGCTGCGGGTATTCAAATGGCGCCGATATCCTTTTGACCTTACTATCTCACAGGAGTTACTGGTGCCATTGATCGGCCCCTGTGACATAGTGAGGGCAAAGGCTATCGGCACCAATTTGATTACTGGCAGCCGACGGCTGAGTGCAGGAGGTCGCTCCCAGACCCCCGCTGGACCCACCAGGGACTTTTGGCAAGTCTTGCAGGGGTCAGGAGGGTCCCCCAAGACTTTCCAAAAGTCCCTGGTGGTCAAGTGGGTGTCCAGGAACGATCTCCTGCACTCGGGCCATTGGCTGGCAGTAATCAAAATGGCACCGATAGCCTTTACCCTATATCACAGGGCTACCGGTGCCATTGGTCGGCCCCTGTCACATTGGTAGGAGCACAAGATGGCGCTTGGCCATCCATTGCTCCTACCATGTGACAGGGGCCGGACCAATCGCACCAGTAGCCCCTGTGACATAGTAAGGTCTAAGGCTATCGGCGCCATTTTGAATACCGGCAGCCGACGGTGTGAGTGCAGGAGATGGCTCCCGGATCCCCCGCTGGACCACCAGGGAAGTTTTGGTAAGTCTGGGGGGTCAGGAGGGTGGGGGGTGTTAAATTCACTCCTTTAGACAGCCGAATAATTTGGTGAAGATTCATTGTATTCGTGAGGAATAGCGATACGTTTCGCTTCCCCATGAATACAACGAATATGGCTCTATACTTTGTGGATTACCAATGCGTTGGAAATGAATGCACACCCCTACACATTGTTCAAGGTGTGGTTTCACCATGGAGAGACAAAGAGGCATTATGACATTCTCCGCTCTATTCACCATTCTCTTCCTAATAATTCCTAATATTCTCTTTGCTTTTTTGATTTTCACAGCACACTGAGCCAATGAATTCAATGTATTATCCACAATGATGCCTAGACGTTTTCCTGGTCTGTGTAACTCCTAATATGGAACCTAACATTATGGAGCAGACTGGGAGGGAACTTCTCTACCCCCTACCCATACTCCCCTAAACCCTGTCTCTTACCTTTCTTTTTTTTGCTTTGTTGCTTACTGCTCCATTGGGAGAAAGAAGCAACTTGTGAGCGCAGTGGCCAAACTGCCAACACGCATGCTTCCTCGGCACAGCAAGCAAATGGACTGCCATACTGGCCACCGCCAGCCCCACACTTTCTGTCCGCCCCTGGGTCCACTCCTGTCCCCCACCCCCTGGATTGCACTTTCTCTGGGCCTCAATACTTTCTGCCATGTACGACGGGGGTATGTGCATGGTTGGGCCCCTTTGAAATGCGCGCCCAAGCCACGTGCGCAACACCCTGGATTTACATGCACCGGGCATTTAAAATTTACCCATTAGTGAGAATCCACATTTAAAACTATCAGAGGAAAATTATTTTTCATTCAATTCATAATTAAACTCTGGAATTTGTTGCCAGGGGATATGGTTAGTGCAGTCAGTGTAGCTGGGTTTAAAAAAGGTTTGGATAAGTTCTTGGATAAGTCCATTACCTGCTATTAATCAAGTTAACTTAGAAAATAGCTGCTGCTATTGCTAGCATCAGTTTTTGGGTCCTTGCCAGGTTCTTGTAGCCTGGATTGGCCACTGTTGGAAACAGGATGCTGGGCTTGATGGACCCTTGGTCTGACCCAGTATGGCAATTTCTTATGTGGAGGGTCACTTATATCTGAACTTTTTTTACCACTGAAAGAGGGGGCATTATGAAGTCGGGGTGAGGTTTGGGGGTGAGTTGGGTTTTGGAGGGGCAGTTTTAAATGCACAATCATACGTAAGAATGCAATTAAGCTAGGTAGAGAGAACATGGAACAATCTACTCTTCTTTCACTCCAAATCACTTTAAACCTTCACTTATGGTAAATGTGCAGTTTGTATGTATATGTTATGCCAATTGTCCACCCCTGAATTATCTGGATATTTATTTAGCTGAATAAGAGGCTAAGTGGCGACTATATGATCTATTTTTAGTCTGTTCTTATCTAATTTTAATGTTAATTTTAGTCCTGAAGTTACTGAAGCATAAGCCAGGTTTTTACATGATCTACTTTTTAGTTTGTTATCTAATTTCATTGTTAATTTTAATTTTATATAGTTTTTATAGAAGTTTATGTATGGAAATGTTACAATGTATTGTTGTTTTTCTTTCCTCCCTTGTGTTTTAAAATTATCTATAGTAAACCGTGGAGATAGAACTCGTTCTGTGCAACGGTATATAAAAATTGTATAAATAAATAAATAAAAAATACTGAATTTAGCTGGATATTCAGTGGCTGCCTCTTAGCCAGATAAGTTGCTACTTATCTGTCTAAGTAGCTTTGAATATCGGGTTTATAATGTCCCCAGTAGGAGCAAATGCCAACACTATCTCAGTGAAGTTGTCCTGATTTCATGGAGATTCTGTTGGCAAGGAAACCTCCACAGTAGAAGGCAGCATTGATATTACAGCATCCTGTATTCCCAGGCCCAATGTTCCTTGTAATCAAGGGGCAAGAATCCCCAGCTGACTTCAAAGGCCAGTCAAAGATTTCCATTAGTCTGACCATGGTGTCATATTTGATCAGGAAGCTTCAAACTTTGTGCTTATGATTGAACACACTGTTAAAGAAAGACAATAAGTTAAAATTGAAAAAAAGGATGAATGCTGACTGCTAGAGGTAAGAACCATAACCATCTTGCCCCATTTACTTAATTTAATAATTCTTTTAGTACTAATAAGCAGTAAATAGGATTTCACTCTAACTGTTACAAGTACTAGGGTAAGTATAGTTTTCATGTTATTATACTAGTGCAATACAATAACATAGAATACAGTTTTATATAATCTTTCATAACAATATATCTCAATAGTTTTACCATAACTGAAGGAAAGACATTAAGTGGTACCTTAAATGTCAGGAAAAAAATTAAAATGCATGAGTTGAGGAAAATTCAGTTGACCAATAGCCTGAATGATATACTGAAAAGATATTTATTATAATAATAGGAAAAAAAGTCAAAGCCAAGGATGCAAAAAAATGAAGTTTTCAATTGTTTACTGGAAAAGTAAAAATCATTTACCTGGAAGAAGAATGAGTTGATGGTCCCAGACTGTAAGGGCAGAAAACCTAGGAAAGCTTTTCCATCAACAATGACAAGGTAGGAATAAGAATACAATTTGTAGGAATGTGACACTACAGGTTAATTCTTAAAAACAAGCATATGGGTGCCCATAAATGTGTGTTTGGGTGTGCGAGCAGATTTATATTGGAATTTTAAAGCATACGTGCACTTGTGCAGATATGAGTTGAAATACTCATATTGTATAAGTATGCTCTAAATTTTAAGCCATTACTCAAAGAAACGTACTTCATGTATCTTCCTTAGAACTTTGTTGCCTTTAACGTGCATAGGTAAGTGGAATTTAAAACATGCTCGCACAAAGGACATTATCAGTTTTTCTAATTAGTCCTCCAGTTTGCCTAATCGAACTCGAGGTCATCTAGAACCCTATGTTTCTTCATTCTGCATTCCTCTCAGTTGTCCTAGTCCCTTCACCCTGTCATCTTAGGTCTAAAACATGATTTCTGCAGACTTACACCTCATCGAGAGCCGCAGTAAATATACACGGCTATCAAGCCACCACATGCTGCAGCCTCCAGTTTTAAATTACAGATTTAGGCACATAACTGATGGCTTCTCCCGTAAATGCCCATGCCCCATCCCTTTTCTGCCCCTTGTTTTTGCTCACACATGTGCATATATGAACATAAATAGTGACTTTTAAAATCTGTGTCGCTCACGCATAGCCCACATACTCACATATATGAACCTTTTAGCGTGAGTAATTCTTAAAATTCAGTCCTAAACTTTTTTTGTATTGGTTTTGTCTTCAACTTTTTTGCTTCCATTTTTATTTTGGAGATTTTTATTTGATTTTTTTTTTATTTCATTCTCAGGACATAAGGTGCATTCCCATACGCTATTAGCAAAATAGGGAAACCTATTAACGAATAGGGCACCCTATTTCCTAAAAACAAAACACTGATTATTTTTTCATATTTTATTGTTTTTTGGGGTTTTTTTTTAAATGAAATGAAAATAGGCTAATTTGTCATCTTTTTCACTTTCATTCCAAATGCACATCCCTCACAGTGTGCGAACTGGAGAGAGGCAGAAAAAGAATAGCAAGTAATGAGGCTGAAGTGTTTTGAAACAATTTCATGAATGATTTTAAACATCAATATGATAATTCTATACTGAATCCAGAGAAGGCAGCCACTGACACTCTTAGTGGATAGCAAAAATGTGGTTATGTTTTGCTTTAATCTCATTAAGGAGCTGAGAAGAATCTTTTCAGGCATACAGAATGTTATAATTTGGGAATGCCAGTGAATAATGAGTTGCAGTTGTCAAGATGAGAAAAGAGGTGACCTTAATGGTTTAGAAAAGTAGGAAGTTGTCTAATATAGCAGGATTTTGAGGCCAACATAGATACAAGTGAAACATGTATGTATTTTATGTTTTATTTTCTAATTATGGTTCCTTGTCTGCTCATGATTAGCCACTTTTCAATTGATTACTTAATTTATCACATTTCTTATAAATAAATCAAAGTGATGTACATAATAATAACAAAATTATACTCAATTATACTCACCCTTAAAAACAGCTAACGTAAAGTAAAATTGCTAAGTTGAATTAAAAACATAAAAGGACAGATGCAAGCACAATGATCCAATTAAATAAGAAATACAAAAATGGACAAACCAAAATAAAATCATTATACAACAGTGAACAAATACTTTACAAGAAAAACCAAACCAGATAAAACAAGTTTGGAATAGGTGAACTGGTGACAATGGTTAAAGTCGGAGAAAGCCCTAGAATAAAGAAAAGATTATAGGGCCTTCCTAAATTTCAGGTAATTTTTTTTCACATTGTAACTGTAATAGTAGTGTGTTCCAAAAACTGTGTGTGAGGTAAGAAAAGCAGATCTCCTATGTTCTTTCTAGCCTAATTTGTCTGGAAGATGGGAGAACCAGAAGCTCGTGCTACAAAGATCGAAGTGTGCATGAAGGA